>NC_056760.1:32255000-32507500 GCF_018687715.1 Carya illinoinensis
GGCAAGGAACTGCCACATCCATGGACCGCAGAGCACTTAAGGAAATTTTATTAGTAATACTCGTAACGATTCCATTTACTTTCATTTCATGTCTTTTTATTGACATTATTACGTTTGTTTATCCATGTTTTTTTATAGCATTTGCATCTATTTGTTGCAAAATCCAATTACAATTTGTTTTATTAATGGTTTCGTAGTAAAATTAAGTACACGCAAGTGCACATTTGTACAAAGTTAAGCAAACACGCCACCTCTAAACACCTATGACAAGCCATAGTAGCTTGCGGTGCTATGTAAAAGGGCGCGAAGGTCATTAAACCACGGCACCCCTAAACACCTATGACAAGCCATAGTAGCTTGCGGTGCCATGTAAAAGGGCACGATGGTCATCAGACCACGCCACCTCTAAACACCTATGACAAGCCATAGTAACTTGTCGTGTCATGTAAAAGGGCACGGGGGTCATCAGATCACGCTACCCTTAAATACCTATGACAAGCCTTAACAGCTTACGGTCCCATGTAAAAGGGCGTGGAGGTCATTAGACCACGCCACCCCTAAACATCTATGACAAGCCTAAGTAGCTTGCGGTGCCATGTAAAAGGGCGTGGAGGTAATTAGACCACTCCACCCCTAAACACCTATGAAAAGCCTTAGTAGCTTGCGGTGCCATGCAAAAGGACGTGTAGGTCATCAGACCATGACACCCTTAAAAACATCTATGACAAACCTTAGTGGCTTGCGGTGTCTTACAAAGGGGTGCAAATGTCATAAGACCATGACACCCCTAAATACCTCTCACAAACCCCAGTGGCTTAGGAGACCACAAGGCAAAAGACAAGCAATCCAAACAAAAACAGAAGACCAAGAGTGAAAAATGTGCAACAGCAAAATTGACAGATATTCATCATCGGGCGGTGGTAGCGGAGGTATGCCTATGAAGGCATCTGGCATCTCTTCCTGCCCAAAGGTGTTAGCTCGACGACAGGCAGATTCCTCAAGAGAAAACAATCCTCGATCTAAAGCCTCGAGGTCTATAGCAGGGTCGATCACCTTGCAGGACCTGAGCCTCAGGATGCCAGCGCCATAGCCATAAGCAAAGGCGCGATCACTGGTAGCAAGGATGAAGGCTAACTAGCCATGGAGGCGTTCAATCTCCTCTTGAGCAACAACTAGCTCATCCTTCTTCTTGGTCAGTTGTTGGTCCTTGGTGAGGAAATCCAAATTTGTCTTCCTAAGCTCCTCGTTTGCGTCTTTGCAATTGTCCTTATATTGCTAATGGCATTTTTGGAGTTCTGCCAAGCCCCCCCCCCCCCTTCTCCCGAACAAGCCTCAGAAAGTTCAAGGGCGATATGGTGGATTTTCTCCAGGGAGGTCATCAGCTACTAAGCCAACCCACGATTGAGTTCCTATGAACGGGCCATTTCTTCACGGGTCGAGTCTAACTCCCCATTGTGGGCAAGAAGCTTATAATTAAGGTAGGCCAATTCAGACTCGAAGCCTTGCCAAGCGTTAGAGAATTGGGACCTTGTAGAGTCCCTTTCTGACTCAAGAAGCCTCGGGGCAAAGTCATCTTTGATCTTTGCCTCTTAAGCAAGGTGAACGACATTGCGAAGCTCAAGGCCCTCACGCATCTCCAATGTGTGGGAGTAACTCTATGACTGCTCCAGTAATATCTCTAACTTCTTCTTCTTCTCGGTCAAAGCTCCCAACTCAACCCTTTCAACCAACACTTCTTGAAAGCAACTTGGCGACATAGCACAGCTTTCGTCATTCCCTGACCTCCTCCTCTGGGCGGGCACAATCAGCCATAATCCACGCGGCCAAGTCATTAATGCCCTGTGAAAAAAGAAAACACTCAAGAAAGAAACTATGAAAAAGTGTAGGAAAGAAAGAAAGCAAGTCACATGATGAAAAGATAGGAAAGAAAGAAAGCAAGTCACATGATGAAAAGACACCTTAAAAAACCAGTTCTATAGACGGCTAGCCATCTGGGCAGAGTGGCTTTAGCTTGGGCATTGGTAGAAGAAGAGGAGGCACTGCCACTAACATTGCTACCAAAAATCTCCCCAGGTTTAGGAACATCCCTGGGTGAGGAAGCCTTTGCAAGCCTCAGTGTCAAATTTGCCATTTCTTTTGGCGGACCTCCAAGGTGTAGAGGTGGAAGGGGAAACTTGGTGTAGGCCAAGTCGGCCTCAATTAGACGGGCATCTTCAGCCAACAAGCTGCCCAATTCCTCTTCAAGGAGGGAGTCGGTATCTCCACTGAAGGATGGGGCATAGAGGGGAGGAAGAGAAAGGCCTTTGCCACTACCAACCAATGAATCAGTACTTCCCCCAGAGACAGTGATTGGCGGGGTCTCTAGAGTGGGTTGTTTTGCTCCCACCTCAGCATGGATGTCCTCGTGGCGAAGGGATGTGCGCCCAGCTACGTTGCCCTGATCTGCAACCTTAACACCCAAGTCTTCAATACTGAAGATAGCTCCATCCGTCCCAAGGGTGGGAAGAGTACCTGCTGTCTCCTCACGAACATCCCCTATCAAGGAAGGAACAAGATCCTCTGCCATAGATGGATGAACCCCTACACTCGTGACTGAGTCCAAGTTAAGGTTAGCCGCAACTTTAGCATCCAACTCACCCTTCCTCACTGGACCTTCTAAAACAGGAAATTCAAATACAGGGTTGGACACCAGTGGGCGTGCCGGGTGGGGGGGATCAAGCTGTAAGGTAGTGGCCAAATCAAAGAAGGCCATGCTAGCCAAACCTGCAGCGTCTCTCAAGCCAGAAGAAAGTGGCCACGCAGAAGAGCTGCAAGGTGTAAAGTGTGTGGCAGTAACTGGTGGGGTAGGCATTTGGACCTGGTTGCCCCCCGAGGGCGATGGAGTTTCCATTAGAGGTGGTACGGGAAGCACAACAGCGGCCAGCGGAGTAGGCAGTTGGACTTGGTAGCCCCCCGAAGGCACCAAAGTTTCCTCCAGTTCTAGTATTGGAAGTGCAGCAGTGGCTGGCTGCACAATCATTTGGACCTGGCCGCCCTTCGAGGGCACCAGGATTTTCTTTTGTTGAGGCAAAGAGGGAGAGAAGTCTTCAGAGAGAGCTCTTTTCCTCTGACTTTTATCTTCATTCCCTTTCTTACTTCTTTTTTCCCTCTTTTCTTCACTTCCTTCTTCTCAGACCGTTTCTTTTTCTCCCTCTTTTCTTGGATGGTTGAACCATCCTTCTTACTTTTCTCTGAGGGTTTCCCTAATCTATGAGGAGGGACGATGTCTGAAATCAAGAATGAATGCCCCTAAACATGGGAACGATTGGGGGACATCAAAAACTGATCGATATGAGTGGGCACCAGCAAGAAATCAATCCAAAGATTGTCAGGATGAGCCGCGGCCTAGGAGCGAACAATTTCAATTCAGGCCAATTCCCAAAGTGACAAAGGTTCCATGGTTGCCCACAGAATCTTCTCGTCAGGAAGGGGTGCCAGATCACTCTGACAGGAAAATCTCTTTAAAGTACTTTAAGGCTAGGAAACTCCCAACCTTGGCCAGTGATATAGAAAAACTTGTTTGTCCACATTTTGGCATTAGAATGTGGAGTTTGAAATCGGGCCAAAGTCTGCCTTTTATCTTTCTTGCGAAAGCTGGTGACATTGCCCTTGGTGGCTAGCTTCACATTGTAGAGAGCCAAGAACTCCCGGGCAATCAGGTCAGGGTAAAGATCTCCAAGAAGCTCCAGGAACATGCAAAAAATGATGCAGAAGCAAAGGTAAGCCCTAAATGCAAAGGAATGGAGTTGAGTAGGCGCCAGATCAAGTAAATCCAAGATGTCGTGAAGGAGCTGACAAAAGGAGAGTCTCAACACATGGGACAGCAGGGACCTGGTCAAAGTAACCTTACCTGCAAAACCCTCATCGTTGTAACACCCAGATGGGGGAATCTCCATCACCTCCCCCTCAGGGATGTGAAATTCATCCTGAATCACTGTAAGAGGCTTCTTTTTGAAGGCTGAATGCCACCCATACCCGTCGAAGGTTGTGCCCTTCGGGACTTGAAAAGGTTGTATAGAGCTATCACCGCATTCAACCATAGAAATTGAATTGAAAAATGACGAGGGAATGAAGAAAGCAAAAGGGGCAAGTAAACAAAAACAAGAACGAAACACGAAAGGGACAAAAAGGGAAAATGAGCAAAGAAGTGAACAAAAGAGATTGATAGAAGGGTATTTAAAGAGGGGAAAATATGGAACGACAGCAGCTAAAAACATCATGGTCTGACAATGGAACAAGAGAGTAACCATCACACGAAAACCCATCTTTTCACCAGGTCAACAATAAATCATGAAAGCTTTTCAGTCTCTAAAAAACTGAAACAGTGCAAAAGGAGAAATGTAAAGAGCCAGCGAAGTGCTTAATGGTCCACGAATAGGATAAAAGCTGCATTAAAAAATTAAAAAAATTAAAAAAAAAACAGAGAGAGAAGAAGAAGAAGGAAGAAAGAAAGAAAAGGGCCTGAAATGGAAAAGTGGAGCCCATGACAAGGCTCACGCCACTTATGTGATTGCAAAATTTGTCAATATTAATTCCCCACACCTCGAGGCGAAGGGAATTAGCAAAGTATCTGGAGGGACTATTTTAGTTCAAAGACCCATTCGGTATTGAAAGCCGAATATGAACGGCACTCTAAAGGCCCAAGGAGATTATAAAGAGTCCAAAACCCAACAGAGTCCAACACACCACATGCCACCTTATTCGGGAAGAGACAAGTTCCATGCACGTATGTATTTCAGTTATGCAAGGATAAACTCACCGCAGGATAAGCATCACAGGATAATGATCTCGTACAAGGATGATCTAGTCCAATAGATTTCCTCTATATATATACCAAGTAACTCCCAAGAATGAAGATAACTTGAATTATATACTTTCAAAAGATATTGTATTGATTTAAATATCGAAGTATTCTCAAGTGCACCACTAGAGTTTTCTTACAATTTGCAAGTGAATGGTTGCGCAAGTAGTGGTGGGACACATCCTCAACACTGACTATAAAAACAGCAGAGAAAGCCTTATGAGCTCGTGGCATATAAACCATAATTTTGGCTTTCCTCGTGAGAAATAATAAATTTTACCATGAATATAGTACCGGTGGTTTATGGTTTAAGTGATGAAAATTTTGTGTGGAAATAACTAGTTTCAAAAAACTCAACCTTCAGTAAAGGTGGGCTGCACCTTTTTCCCACAAAGGCTACCTTTTCCCATGAACAATACCTACATGAAATAGTATTTTTGTAGTGCAAATTATCTATTTTCTCAAAAGGTCATCCCAAAAGGAAATTTTTTGTTTTTTTTTCGCAAAAACTATCTATAGAAAATACATGTTTTTAAAACTTTTCCCACAAATTCTTACCATCACTAATTGTCAATTATCCTCGAAAGAATAGACAATATTTTTTCCACATGATTGTTGCTACAACTGTTAGAAATAATTAGAAGTTTTTCCTGTTAGGCCATTCTTGTGTCTAAAATATTGGAAAAAACATGCACGTGAAAATTACCATGAGAAAAAAATTAACATAACATAATTATATAACACAAAATTAGCTTCTTTCCAATATGTCCCAGTCAATCAAGGACATGGAAATATATCAATGTTTGCAAAGTGAGAAGTACAGGATGGAAGCCTACATGCATACAACAATGTTCATAACATATATTTGAACCTAACTACATGTATACATATTTTTGGCTCTATACACACATAGCTTAAAAGAATTCCATACCACTGAGACAAGCTCAAATTCATCTTCCCAAAAGCTCACCACATAGCCTCTTCATCTACACATATTAAGGGCTGAAAAGTACTTGAGAAAATATCATAAACTCTATTAGCCTCATATTAGAATTTCTATAGTACTAGGACACTACAACAAATCAATCGAAGGCTGATACCCATAGAGAATCAGGGACATTATCATGACTTTATAAATCTACCCCAAGTCCAACTGGTGATTAAAAACATCCTCATGCAAAGAACCCCCCCCCCCCCCCCCCAAAAATAATCATTTAACTATAACAGCCCACATATTTGTTGTGATCATTGCCATGTGTTTCTAAAATATACTTAGGAGTCATTGAACAAGACTTGGAGTGCATGAAATCACTCTAGTATTTTTTTTTTTTTTTTTGACATAAAACATACAAGTCCATGATGAGAAGCCATATAAAATCGACCATGTTTTATATCAACAGATCCTTATGAAACACTACAGACTTTCTGGCTTTATACATTTTTTTCCAACTATCTAAACTGCACCATCAGTTTTTGAATCCAAACATACTCCAACCATTGCTTGCATATCAACCTATTTATATTATAACCAAACTATTTTGAAAATGACGACTTCCATATGCAAACATGATGAAATAGGAAAAGAAACCTAAATATATTTCATAAATATATTCCACAAAACCAGAATCATATGTCACTTTAATCTTTCATATACACAACTTAAATTCATAAAACATATTAATCCAACATGAACATACATATTCTATCCATTTCACACTTGAGCTCTACACAATCCATTACACACCCAAATAGTCATTTAAACTCCATATTACATCCAATATGCATAAAATTCAATCTACCCAACCTTCACAAACACTATACTCAATTTACAAGCCTCTTGTTAATACATACATATATTCCCAAGTTACCATCCAATACAAACACACAATCCATAACAAGTTCCCAATCAATATATCACTTCCTCATAGTTTATTGAAACCAACACATTCAATATATAAAATCTATCCCTATCATTTACACACAAACTTAAACACAATCACTAAGTTGTGCAGGCTTCATTCATACAATACATTCAACGTAGAAATATCTGTTTAGCCACTAATATCAACATACAAATGGTCTTTCAAGTTTCAACACCAACAACATTCCCAATATCTAAGCTTTGTGAAGTGAGGGGATTGTTTTGTAGTTTGTGAAATAGTTAATTCATGTGAGAGTTGGGTTTGATTGCTGTTTTGCAATGGCTAGTGAAGGGAGGAGAGGTGGGTTGGCATTATTATGGAGGAATGAGATAAATTTATCTATAAAGAGTTTCTCTTTCTTTCATATTGATGCAAAAATTAGTGATGCTAATAGAGGAATGGAGTGGAAATTTATTGGTTTGTATGGACATCCAGAAACTGAGAAAAGAGAGGAAACTTGGAGCTTACTTAAACATTGAGGGAGGATGGAAATATACCATGGTTGGTATGTGGGGACTTTAATGAAGTACTAAGTCAACAAGAAAAGATGGGAGGAAGACCATGCCCAGAAAGGTTGATGCAAGCTTTTAGAAGTGTACTAGATGATTGTTGTTAATCCCAGCTGGACATCATGCTTTTCCCTTTCTCGAGTTGTGCATGGTGTTGCTGCATCTTCTGATCATTTGCCTATCATACTTGTACCAAGCACTACTTCTAATGGATATAAGCAAAAGCTCTTTAGATTTGAGGCAATGTGGGTGAAGGATGATGAATGTGGTGATGTTATTTCAGGATGTTGGCAAGGGGCTACTGAAAATAGGCCTATTGGTTCTATTATTGACAGATTGAGCATCTGCAGTAGGGGCCTGGAGGCATGGAATAAACAGAAGTTTGGGCATGTGAAACAACAAATCAAAAGGGCTCAAGAGTCACTTCAAAGATTACAGTTAGCTGAACCAAGTAGTATATCATGAGAAGAAACGATGAAGGCTCAGAATCAACTTCAGGCTTGGTTAGAAAGGGAAGAGATTCTTTTGAACCAAATAGCCAAAGCTTTGTGGCTCAAAGGTGGTGACAGTAATTCTAAGTTTTTTCATTATAGAGCATCACAGAGAAAAAGTAAAAACTAGATCATAGGCCTGAAAAATGAGATGGGATTTGGCAGTATGATGAGGAAAGGAATCAACTAATTCTTTCTTATTTCCAATCCTTGTTTCAATCTGAGCAACAAAATAGCAATCTGAATGAGGAGCTGGATTTCTTGGAAGGTCTGAGTGGAAGAGTAACTGAGGAAATGAATGTGGAGCTATTAAAGGATTTTACAAGTGAGGAAGTCAAAGCAGCCTTAAACCAGATGCATCCTACCAAGTCACCAGGACCTGATGGTATGCCGCCACTATTTTTCCAACAATATTGGCATATTGCAGGCAATGAAGTGACTTCTGCTGTCCTACAGGCCCTCAGAACTGGTACAATTCCTTCATCTCTTAATCATACTTTTATAACCTTGATACCAAAAAAGTGCAAGCCTGAGATGATTTCTGAATTTAGGCCTATTAGCCTTTGCAATGTGGTGTACAAGTTAATATCTAAAGTTCTAGCAAATAGGCTTAAACAAGTGCTTGATGTGGTTATGTCTACCAATGTGCTTTTGTCCCTAGTCGAATTATTTCTGATAATATACTTATAGCCTATGAAGTGATGCATTACTTGAGACAAAGAGAAAAGGAAAAGAGGGTTATATATCCATTAAGTTGGATATGAGGAAAGCTTATGATAGAGTGGAATGGTCTTTTATTGAGAATGTAATGTCTAGAATGGGCTTTAATACTAGATGGATTGCTCTTGTGATGATGTGTGTAAAAACTGTTTCTTTCTCAATTTTGATTAATGGTGAGCCTAAAGGACCTATAATTCCTTCAAGCGGGCTTCGACAAGGGGATCCCTTATCCCCCTATTTGTTCCTTCTTTGCACTGAAGGTTTAATATCTTTACTCCAGAAGGTTGAAGTGAGTGATGAGATCACTCCTGTAAGAATCGGCAGAGGTGCTCCTAGACTATCACATTTGCTATTTGCTGATGATAGTATTTTATTCTGTAAGGCAAATGTGTATGAAAACCAAAGGATTCAACATCTATTGCACTGTTATGAGCTTGCTTCAGGTCAAATGATAAATAGAGGTAAAACAAGCATTATTTTCAGTACAAATGTGATCCCTGAAACAAGGAATGATATCTTGGAGCTTTGGGGAGTGCAGAACAGCCGGCAGTTTGAGAAATATTTGGGGCTGTTGTGACACCCCCAAATCCCACGTAAGGACACGTGGAAATCGAGACGTCGAGATGATGACAACACGGGTCACCACCCTATCGCCAAGTGCCAAGTGTGTGTACATGCAACAAGTGTGCAAATAAAAACACGTAGTGGATAACAAAAGTCTTATAACTAAGTACCATAACTTTTTTTTAATACAAACCCGATTAAAACATACATAATAAAATATTACAAGCCTCAAATATCATTTCAAAACCAAACTACAAGGCATACAACTCCAAATCAAAACTCTGGCGGAGCCGCCTCCTCGGGCTCAGCCTCCTCCTCCTCCTCGACATCTACATCAAAATCTACGGTACTAAAATAGTGCCGCAGGTAAGTAAAGATCCAGATGTCACAAGATAAAAACATATTATACTCAACAATATGCATGAAAGAATGCCAAATGCACTTATCCCATAAAATCTTAGTTTTTCACGCACGCCAAAATCTCATTTTGGCCCAAAAAATATCCTTTAAACAAATCCTTGCCAATATCCCAGAGAATGACCCAAATCAAGAACACCACCATTTTCCCAGAAAATGACCCGTATCCAATATCCAAAACCCGTTCCAATTATCGCATGCATCATGATCTCCCCTAGGGATCATCCGCACACTCTGGCTCCTATGCCACACCGCAGGTAACGACCACGCATGTGACACCTAAACGAGCGATGCCCAGTCTCGTGCCCAGCGCGTACCTAGACCAAGCCATCCTCTAGTCCCCGCCAGCCTATGAACCACGGAGTTAACACGACAGCGTTACCATCCAGCGACAACCCAGCGGATGTCACTCAGTATTATCTACTCCCGAGTGACCAGAGGAGCTCCACCGAGATAATACCCCATCCCGACTTGGGGTCGTGATACACATGCACTCGAAAACCCATTTACACAAATAAAACCAGTTTTTCTCAATTTAATAAATGCACATGAATGCACCATACAATGCACACCTCAAGACACAAGCCATCCAATAAGTAACAAGATCAACAATAACAAGCAACTCCGTCCTCAATCCATCCGACCCCCGACTCCTCGGACTTATCCAGAATTAACCAACCAGTCAATGAATTTATTGAAAAAGCAATAATATATTTAAATCTAAAATAGAGTTTGGAAATTAGTTACAGCGCTATAAGATAATTTTCGAAGGATCACGACGTTGCAAACGGCGGAGAAAAAGTAACGTAACAGTGTAAATACACTATGGCCTTGGGTTGTAAAATACCCATTTTTGAACGGGGACAAACCAAGACTTGAAATTGATAGAGAATGGCCTAGAGGGGTTTATGAAACTATTGGAAGTGAGAGTCGGCCGTGGGTGGCGGCGCACGGTGGAGATCGGCCAACTTTGAGGAAAAGAGGCCGAGGGAGAGTGAGAGCTATACACAACTCCGTTGACCATGAAATTTCTTGGGGAAGGTCATGGTGATGAGAGGAACAAGATGGTGGTGGTGAAACACCATGGGTGGAGGTGGGTCACGGCGGCTGGAGGTGGCGCCGGCTAGAAGCTTGGACCGAACGGTTGGAGAGAACACGGCATGGCTGGACGTGCACGAGGGAGACAGAAGAGAGAGAGAGAAAAAAAGAAAAAGAGAAAAAGAAAAAGAGGAGAAAAGAAAAAGGAGAGAAAGAAAGTGAGATCCAGTTCTCACATCTTGAGTCAAGAAATTGATCCAACGAAAATAATTTTAAAAGCTATAAAACGATTAAAATCATTTAAACACTACATCAAGCTAAAATATAATAAATAACTAATAAAAAACAACAACATAATTTTAAATCAAAAAACAAACTAAAATAAATTATACAGCAATTTAAAATCAAAACGATAATTAATATTAAGAAAGCTCCACAAAAAAAATATTACAACTAAATAAATCTAATTAAAATATAATAATTTAAAATAAAAGAACTAATATTTTAATTAAATTAAAATACTCATTCAGTGAAAATACACATAAAAACGGGATGTCACAGCTGCCACCATTGGTTGGGAGAGCAGAGTATGGAAAGAGAAGATGCTCTCAGCTGGAGGGAAAGAAATATTAATAAAGGTTGTGGCATTGTCAATTCCAACCTATGCTATGAGCTGTTTTAAATTACCTTCCTCTTTGTGTTATGAGCTTGAGCAATTGATGGCAAAATTCTGGTAGAGTCAAAGGAAGGAAGAGCACAAAATACACTGGATGAGCTGGGCTAAGATGTGTGATACTAAACATAATGGGGGTATGGGATTTAAAGACTTGAGAGTGTTTAATGATGCTCTTCTGGCAAAAAATGGTTGGAGGATTATGCAGAATATTGAATCCTTACTACACAAGGTCTTCAAAGCTTGATACTTTCCCAAATCACATTTTTTAGATGCTACATTGGGTTATAACCCCTCTTATGTATGAAGAGGTATTTGGGGAACAAAGCATAAACTGCAAGAGGGATGTCAGTGGAGAATTGGATCGGGACAAAATGTAAGGATATGGAAAGATTCATGGGTTCCTAGTTTTAAAAATATTGCAGGACAGCAAAACAGGTCCTCTATTAGTGGGAATGCAAAAGTGTTTAGAGAAGAGGATGCTACTGTGGAATCATTATTTGTTGCTAATCAGAGAGTGTGGGATGTGGGAAAGATTAATTCTCTTTTTACACCAGATATAGCTCTTCAAATTTTAAAGATTGTGCTTAGTCAAGATAGGGAGGATCTAATCTATTGGAATAAAGAAGCAAATGGTATTTATACTGTCAAAAGTGCTTATAGGATGTTTAAAACTTTAAGTTCTAACAGACAGAATGGGGAATCCTCTAATGCTATTTTGTTGAGAAGAATATGGAAGTCTATATGGAATATGAAACTTCCTTCAAATGTGAGAATTTTTGCTTGGAAAGCTGCCAAAGGGATTCTACCAACAAGGTCCAATCTCCAGAAAAAGAAGGTGTTAGCAAAGGAAGGATGTGAATTTTGTAATGCAGAAAGGGAAAATACACTACATGCACTTTGTTCCTGCCCTTCCATAAAAGAAGTATGGTCTCTTTATTTCCCTTCACTGGTAGTTATAAGAGAACATGAAACTTTTCTTGATGTAGTTCAGAGGCTGCAACAGAATAAGGGGCCAGAAATGCTTGAATTGTTTTTCCTAATATGTTGGAGCTGCTGGTATAGAAGAAACATGAAGATGTTCGAGGAAAAGGTAGTGAATATTGAAGCTATTGTTGGAAATGCTTTAGCAATACAAAAGTCATATAAGAAACTCAAGAGTAAACTTGTTTAAGCTATTAGACAACAATGCAGATGGGAATCCCACCTTCTAGAGTTTTTAAACTTAATGTAGATGGAGCCTTTTCTTCAAATGGTTCTATGGCTGGCATAGGAGCTATTGTTAGAGACTCTAAGGGAGAGGTGATTATGTCTGCTGCAAAGAAGGAACTTTCTGTCATGATTGTTGTAGAAGTTGAGGCTTTAGCTATTCTTCGAGGACTACAGTTCTGCATTCATCTTGGAATTCATAATCTTGTGATAGAAAGTGACTCATTGTTGGTTGTTAAAGAATTCAATAAGAAAGGATCTTTGAAGGATACTTTTGACAATGTTATTAGAGAGGCTAAGGAATTGATGACACAGTTTGGTACTTGTGAAGTGCAACATGTTAATAGAAGCTGCAATGAAGTAGCACATTCACTTGTCAAGTTTGGTTTAAGTGTGCAGAATATTAGTCTATGGTGGGGTGCATACCCTGATGTAATTTCTAATATTCTTTGGAGTGATTCAAGTACTTTGTAAGTTTTATTGATTAATGAAGCATGTTTCCTATAAATATATACATATATATATATACAACAAAACAACACCAAAGAAACATACTAAACCCATGGCCCGTTAAAATTCCACACACAACAAACCAACAGAACCCCCTACTTCACAATATCCACACTTCACCTACAACTCCCTTTCAATCTCAATTAGACTTCACTTCTTCTAAGTCTACCACAATCGACACAATCAATATATATAGAAAATCTGTTTAATTCAACACAACTCTGTCTCAGCTTCACAACATAACATTTTCTAAATTTAAGGGATAGAAAACTATACCATAAATCGAAGGGAAGTCATGTGGGGGTTTTTGATGGACTTGCACAGTTGAGACAAAATTAGTTGAAACCCTAATTTGGCTCCTTGGATTTGTTGAATAGAAAAAATTTGGCTTCTTGAATTTTCCACCATGGCTGCCTTGTGTAATCAGCCTTGTATTTTCCACTAAATTAGTAGTTATCACTATATTAAACTTTGAAGAATTGTACAAGTTTAAAGCTTAGGGTTTTGGATAAACATGATTTTTCTAACTTATCACAGAATGTCGTGTCTTAAACAAATAAAAAAAAATAAAGAGTCAATAAATTATTAAAAATAAGAAGATTTAGAAAAATGACATATTTAAAGTTACAAAAATTATATAAATCCCTTTAAAATTTCAAAACTACTTAAATGTAATTTTAACTTGAAATTTTCAAAAATTTCATCCAAACTCAAAAAAATTACAAAATTACGATTTTTTTTTTTTTTAAATGGAATTCATTTAGATTAGCAAATGTTGGATACAAGGAGGGACTCCCTCCAAACTAATGCTCTCCTTAGAGAGTTTAAGTACATCCTTAGCTAAACAATGGGCAAACTGTTAAAAATCCTAGATACATGCATCACAGACCAGTTTTTCATTTTCTTAAGCAAGGATCTGGTATCTTGAATGATCATTCCTGCGCAGCTCCAGTTCATCTCTTCACCCTTGATCTGTTGAACCACACTAAGAGAGTCATCCTCTAAAATTATATCCTGCATGTTCAGCTGGTTGCATAGGATGACAGCTTTTAAGGCAGCAATGGATTCAGCTAACAAAGGGAAGGTAGCAACCACATGACCATTCCAGTCTCTAATCACCACCCCTATTCCAACTTTGCACTGTACTTTGTCTATTGAAGCATCCCAATTGGCCTTAAACATGTGCAGAGAAGGGGCTGACCAGCTTTGAACAGATGATGCTACTGGTTTGTCCTTACTCACCTGGATGTTGTTTGCTTCCTTGTACTCTAGTGCTATCTGAGTGGCAGTTTTCACCACTGTCTCAGGGGCTTCAAACTTACCTTCGAATACATATAGGTTCCTTCTCTTCCATAGTTGGTGAGCTATGGAAGCAAAGGTTGACATGTCATTTTCATCCAATACTAAAAACATGTGGCATACTATGTTTGAGAATTGAGACTCGACCACTCTCTCTTTTTGTAGTTTTCTCAAGCTGACACCCCATGCATCTTGAGCTGAGGGACCCGTCCATAAGGCATGTGTAGTCGATTTTGAATCTCTGGTGCATATGGGGCATAGGGCAGACTCCCTTATCCTTCTTTTGTTTAGGTTCTGGTTTGTGGGCAGTGACTCATGAGAGGCTCTCCAAAGCAACATTTTGGTGGCATTTGGCACATTTAACTTCCAAAGCCTGTGCCAGAAATCATTGCTCCTCAAACTGTTAGATGCTTGCCCCTTTGACACACCTCCATCTTCCCTAGAAGATGATAAGCACTTTTAACTATGAATAGTCCATTCTTTGTGAGTCTCCAGATTAGTTGGTCAGGGCTCTTGCTCAGGCTTATAGGGATCTTGCTAATAACAATAGCTTCTTCCTCTAAGAAGACCTCCCTCAATAAGGACCTGTTCCATGTCTTCTCTTGCTTATCAATCAATTCACATACTTGCCATCTTGAGTGCCTATCACTTAGAGGGGATTGAACTCGATATGAAGTGGGTTGGGGTATCCACTTATCTCTCCCTATGTATACTGAGTCCCCATTTCCTATTCTCCAAAATAGGCCTTTTTCCAAGACTGGTTTAGCCTCCATGAAGCTCTTCCATAGGTATGAGGCATTACTACCCAGCTTCCTGCTCATGAAGTCAATTCTTGAAAAGTACTTTGCTTTTAGAACTCTGGCTACAAGGGAGTGGGGTTGCTGGATGATTCTCCATCCCTGCTTTACTAGGAGGGCTATATTGAAATGATTAAAGTCCCTATACCCTAGCCCCCCTGCACTTTTTTTCTGTCTAAGCTTCTTCCAAGGAATCCATTGAGTTTTGACTTTGTCATCTCTACTTCCCCACCAGAAGTGTTGCATTAGCTTGTTGATGTTCTTGAGAATGGCCTTTGGGAGCTTAAAAATGCTCATGCAGTAAGTTGGGATGGCTTGGACAATAGACTTTAGAAGAACTTCTTTCCCTGCCTGAGATATGAACTTCACCTTCCAGTTCTGGATCCTGTTTCTAATAGAGTCCAATATGGGCTTGAAAGCAGCTAGTTTATGCCTTCCTACATACGAGGGAAGGCCTAAGTACTTCTCAAAAGCCTTTGCTTCCTTCACTTGAGCTGCAGTTAGGATGGTTTCTTTGTTGAGTGTACTGGTGTTCTTGCTGAAGAAAATTGTTGTCTTGTCCATGTTTAACCTCTAGCCAGATGCATTTTCATATGAGGTGAGTATCTTGAGTAATCTACTCCATTCCAGTGCATTAGCTCTACAGAAAAGCAGGCTATCATCTGCAAAAAAGAGGTGGTTAACCAAAAGAGAGCCCCTGGCAAAGGGGAACCCAGTTACTAAGCCTTTCTCTTTAGCCTTATCAAGCATTCCACCAAGAACTTCAGAGCACAGGATAAAGAGGTAAGGGGAAAGGGGATCCCCTTGCCTCAGCCCTCTGGTTGGGAGGAAGGTTTCTTGAGGTTCTCCATTGATGAGAAGAGAGTACCTCACTGAAGTTACACACTCCATGATAAGCTTAGTCCATGCTTCTGCAAATCCCATCTTTTTCATGACAGCTTCCAAAAAGGCCCACTCTATTCTGTCATAGGCCTTTCTGTCATAGGCCTTGCTCATGTCTAGTTTCAAGGCCATATACCCTTCTTTCTTGCTTCTCATCCTGTACTACATTGAGTGCATGGCCTCATATGCCACTATGATATTATCTGAAATCAAACACCCTGGTACAAAAGCACTTTGTGCTGGTGAAATGATGGATGGCAGGAAGGCTTTTAACCTGTTTGCTAAAACCTTGGCAACAATTTTATAAAGAACATTACAGAGGCTTATAGGCCTGTACTCAGTAACTAAGTCAGGCCACTTCTTCTTGGGAATTAAAACAATGTAAGTATCATTTACCTCACCTATTCCTGACCTGGTTGAGAAAAAATCCTTCACTGTTGAGAACACCTTGTCTCCAACTACAGCCCAGTTATCTTGATAGAAACCAGCAGAGAACCCATCTGGGCCAGGGGAGCTCAAGGGTTGCATCTCAAAAACAGCATTTTTAACTTCCTCAAGAGTGCATTCCACTAGCAATTTCTGTTCATCTCTAGTGTCACCATAGGCTCCATATCTTGAAGTGCCTCATCAGTTCCTTTCGAGTGAGAAGATTTGAAGAGGTCCTGGTAGAACCTTTGGAAGAGAGAGAATATGCTTTCATGTTCTCTGGCACATTCCCCTCTATCATTCTTCACCACTTTTATGGTATTGGTTTGTTTTCTTTGAGATGCACATTTTTGAAAGTATTTGGAGTTCTTATCCCCTTCCTTGAGCCAGAATTGCTTGGACCTTTGCCTCCATTTGGTTTCCTCCCCTGCCAGCATTACATCCACCACTCTTTGCTCTTATGGTGTCATTAAGGTCTCCTTGGTTTGACTCCTGCAGCTGTCGGATCATGTCACTTTTCAGCCTAATTTGAGTGGTCTGGCTGCATGCATTTGTCTTCTGCCAGCTTCTCAAATGATGTCTGCATTTAGCCATGCCATTTTTTATAGAGCTTAGGGAATGGCCCCTATGGGAGGTTGTCAGCCAAGCCCTTTCTACTGTATCCTTACACCCTTCTCTTTTGGACCAGCTGGCTTCATACTTGAACAGCTTATGCCCCTTCCTCAGCATACATGCTCCATTGTCACATACAAGCAACAAAGGGGAATGATCAGAATTTATGACAGGTAGAACATGAACTTCCCAATTGCTATAAAGTAATGGCCAGGTTGCATTTCCCATTGCTCGATCCAACCTTTCTTTAGTGAAGTTGCCTCCATCTCTTTTGTTGCTCCATGTGAACTTGCATTTCCCATTGCTCGATCCAAAATTACGATTATAACGATTTGGAATGAAATGTAGACTAAAACAGGCCGAAACAAACTAAAATTTAAAACAAAATAGAATGAAAATGCATAGAGTACCCATCGAAATGGAAAATTTCGATTGCTACAACAAAAATAAATAGAATTCAAAACTCTGAACAATCTATTTGATGATAAGTAGCTTTTGTTGATGAATCCTTCTACAGCTACCACTAGATGCTCCCAATAAGTATATTTCATCCTCTCTCTCTCTCTCTCTCTCTTTCTTTTCATATATTTTTTTAATACTCTTAAATATGTTTATAAAAAAATTAACAATATAATTAAAAATCCCATCGGGACCCACCATCAGGTTCTCCCAACACACAACATTTCTTTTTGGACGCTGCTAGGTCCAAAGACAAATTCTACCCAAGGTGGCCACCGATCAATGTAAATTTTGTTTTCCTTTTCTTTTTTTTTTCATACATTTTTTTTAGATCTTTAAAGATTATTCTTTTAAAAATTCACAATATCATTTAAAAACATTTTCTTAAATGATATATATATTTTTTTAATTTTTTTTAAAAAAAGGAAAAAAACCAAACAAATGAACAAAGGAATCGATGCAGCTATGAGTGTAAAAATAAACAAAAAAACCAGAAAACCTGCCCTGACTAATTGGTTCAGTCTAGTTTTCTACTAGTTCTATTCGGAATCAGTTCCTTCATTTTAAAAAATGTCAAATCCGATCCAGAATCGGTTTTAAGTTTTTCAACACTGGACTGGACCAATTCACTTATTATATATTATTAATTTTTAATAATATATATAAAATATTTTATATTATATATAATTATATATGAAATAATATATTCTAATTTATAACATAACATTTTAATTTTAAACATGAATATTTATTTAATTATATTTTTTAAATATAAAATATATTTTATTATTTAATAAATTCTCAATATGTATATTTTTTTTATAAATATATTAATAATACTAATGTATTTAATATATTAAAACAGAGAAAGGGGACCGAATCAAAACAAAACCGATAAAACCGGATATATCAGTTTAAATGAGTAATTGGTACGTAATCAATTTTTAAAAATATAAAATTGATATATACTAATTTGATTTTAAATTTTATCTAAAATCATATCAGATCAAACCGATTACACTCCTAGCAGTAGCTTCGGTGGCATTCAGACGTGGATAAAGCATTATCTTTTTTTTGATCTCTGTCCTAGACGTATTTCTTTTCCCATTAATTATTTTATTTTGGCGAAATAGAAACGATATGTCGTTCGTTATCTAATCCACGACAGAGCGCCCAACAGGGCCAACACTCCTCCCGAGTTCATAAGTAGTCGCCTCTCTAGAGCATTCTAGGCATAGGGTAATAGGATATGGAAGGTGGGGCTGGGTTGAGTGGGGATGAGGACAGCGCAGGCAAAGAGTCAGATTTCACACTGAATCGCCACCGCAACTTGAAAACTGCTTCCAGCGATCAAAACCTCATGAACATTCTTCGGGAAATCAAGTCTTCCAAAACCCCAGTAAGCACCCTTTGGAGCCCACATTCATCTTTGTCTGCACCCTTTCTTTTTGGGTCTTTCTGTTTTTCATTTAATTAAATTTGTATGGGTCGGAGGAATTGCAAAATGTGTCTTCTTTTGGCTGCTCAGAAAACTAAAGAAATATAATGAAGTTTCAGATTTTCTGCGTTTGGATTGGGTGGGGGCGAATGGTATTTGTCCTCTTCTTAGCTGTGGTTGTGCTTCCATATAAAGGAAATTCCTAAGTTGATACAATTTCACATGGCTATTTTCATCTTTTTTATTCGCTTCAGTCTATATTGACCTTTTGTTTATTCCTTTTCCTGGATTCCTGCAGGCAGTTATCAACTATGGTGCATCTTGGTACGTTAGAAATTCTTTGAAAGCCTCGTTACGACCTCTCATTGTACTTATCCAATCTATATGCACGAATCAAGCTCGCAATAAAAGGGGTATTCGTTAGCGTCTTGTTTGAAGTCTGAACACAAAGTGTTTGATGTAATGATGATTGAACATAGTAAGTTGCATATGTATTATTTCGAGACACTTCTGCAGGAAACCGGTTTTTGTTTCTTAATTGTTATGGCATACATGAAATCTGGACTTGTCCCCTAAAACGTTGAGAAAAATTGAATCTATGGAAATTGCTTTCGTCAATTTACATATTTTAAATTTGTTGCACTTCGTTTCCCAGATGGACCAATGGCCCAGGTCTGTCACATGGATTTCCCTTGGAGGATCATAAAGCTTATTTGAGTTTAGCATTACGATAGAACTTCCTATATTTGAGTTTAAATTGCAATGTTATTTATTTATTTAGTTTTATAGGTAGCCCTAAATGTTATTTAGAGGGTCAAATGACTAATTGCAGGCTCTAATATAGCAGGACAAGGTCGAGTATAGTTAAAGAACATTAGTAATTGGCGCTAACAATATTTCTTAGATTGCTCTTAGTTTTAGCTAATACATTTGGAGTTAATATCATCCTATCGTGTGATTCTCTTGTTTAAATTGGTCAGTTCTTGATATGGAATCTACAACCTTGAATAATTTTTTGTTTGTTATCATTCTCCAGGTGTCGTGTTTGTAGTCAGATCCTCCCAACATTCTGCCAGTTGAGTAACAGTTTCCCAAAGCTTTCTTTCATATACGCCGATATAGATGAATGCCCAAAAACAACTCAGCAAATTCGTTATACACCTACATTTCATTTTTACCGGGATGGGGAAAAGGTAGATGAGATGTTTGGTGCTGGAGAAGAGCGGTTGCATGATCGTGTGTGGTTGCACTCCTGAAGGCTTTTCTCATTGTTAACAAAAGCATCTTAAGTTTGGCTCACAATCTATTGATAGTCTCTGTAATATAGTATCTATTTTTCTTTCCTTTTACCTGTGAGTGACATGAATGGGCGAACGTAAGATCAGATGTCTTCAAGCTAGCTGCCATAGGTTCAAAGATTATGTGATTGTATGTTCTAATTATGAACTGCAAACTATGTGCGACAGTGTTAAATCGGCATTTGATAGATTATCAGCTTATTCGCAGTAACTTGTTTTGACTATCAATTGGTTCCAAAATGACTAAGGAGAGTATTATAACCGAAAATGAATCAATTGAAACAAATGACATTGTAGAGTCCACATCAACCATGCAGGTTGGCCGCGGAAACAATACACGAACGAAAAATGGAGTGGTAAAAGCTGAAGAAAAATAAAGAAAGTGACAAATGGTGAATGACAGATGCTGCAAATGCTACAAAATCCATCTTTATGAAACACCTCAACTTAACGCAAACATCTCTCTCCATTTCTCATCTTGAGCTGTTAATGGGTATACTCGACATCTGAAGTACGCATCGAAGGCAATTTATTCTTTCTCTGCAAGCATATAATGATGGCTACAATATGAACCAATTGTTAACTCAAGCCTTGGGCTTGAGGATCTTTACTGTTTCCCATGTAAAATCTGAATCATCACGGCCGAAATGACCATAAGCAGCAGTCTTTTGGTACCTGAAATTGCCTCCTCTCTTAAGATCTAGATGGATGGCAATCATTCCTGGCCTAAAATCGAAATTCTCCTTAATCAGAGCCAGAATGTCCTTGTCTGGAATCTTCCCTGTTTTGTAGGTGTCCACAAAAACTGACAGTGGTTCCGGCACACCTATGGCATAAGAAACCTGCACAATACAGCGTCGGGCAAGACCTGAAGCCACCACGCTCTTTGCTGCCTGCCTAACAATATATGCACCACTCCGGTCCACCTTTGTTGGGTCCTTCCCTGAGAAGGCACCTCCACCATGAGCACCCCACCCACCATAGGTATCGATAATGATCTTCCGACCAGTAAGCCCTGCATCTCCATGAGGTCCACCAATGACAAACCGGCCTGACGGATTGAGGTGGAATATGGTCTTGTCATCAAGATACTGGGATGGAATGACAGGCTTGATCACATGCTCTTTCAAATCCTTGGCAATCTGCTCATTTATCACAGTCTCATCATGTTGAGTTGAGATGAGAACAGTGTGCACCCGGATAGGGACCATGGCTCCATTTTCATTCCGATACTCAACAGTCACTTGAGTCTTACCATCAGGCCTCAGCCATGAACATGTATTATTCTTTCTGACCTCGGTGAGCTTGGCACCGAGTTTGGTAGCAAGAACATGAGTAAGTGGCATGAATTCAGGTGTCTCATCTGTAGCATAGCCAAACATGTGGCCTTGATCACCAGCACCAATTTCCTCAGGTTTCTTGGTGAGGTGGCCATGAACTCCTTGGGCAATATCAGGGCTCTGTTGCTCAATATTGACTAGGACCTTGCAGTTATCTGCATCAAGACCAACATCTGGTGACACAAACCCTATGCCTCTGCAAGTATCTCGAACTATTTTCTCATAGTCTACTTTAGCCTTGGTTGTGATCTCCCCGAAAACCATGACCATGTTAGTCTTTGTGCAGGTCTCACAGGCAACTTTGCTCTCTGGGTCTTGCTCTAGGCAAGCATCAAGGATGGCATCTGAGACCTGGTCGCAGAGCTTGTCAGGGTGGCCCTCATTGACAGATTCAGAGGTGAAGAGGAATGTATCCATCTCTATACTGGGGAAAGTGATAAGATAAGTTAGTGATCCTCCACTTAAGTACAACAAAGAAGTGGAGTCTCAAGCTTTAACTTGTAATCGACACTATCAATTATGAAGACGAACATTAAAATGTAAGGGAATGATCATTACAAACACTAATCTCACAAAGAGTACCCAATTCCATTAGCCAATTATCTGGAATGACTCAAAAGTAATTACCATGATTAACTGATCTTCAAGCTGTAGATCTAGCCGGCCAATATTCAAGATAAGGTTGCTGGATGAACAGCTAAAAGCAATAACCACAATAAAATGCAAGCAGCTAGGTAGATTGGGTACGACATGTGAGATATAACAACACATCCAAACCTAATGCCCCTACTGTCTACCACATTATATCATGCAATCACATTTCGGAGATTCGCAATGCCGACTGACCCCATGATCTTACTTATTACTTAGCATCAATGCAAGCGCCTTTGGATCACATTAGATATGAGATCTAAATATGTTAAGAAGAAAAACATAAATGCAAACGTCAATTAGTTTTCGTGTTGATAATCTCAGGAGTCACATGACTCAATCCACAGCAGTCCCGCATGGATCTAGACTCTAGTGATCTAGTGGAATGGAAATTAATTAACAACACCATATATAACCAAAGAAATCAACCACATCAAATTAAGGAACATAAGTAGAACACCCAATTAATAGTGTACAAACACAAGATCCGATGCCGTCAATTAGAGTAGAGGAAAACAGATCAAAATTGAATGTTGTTCTATGAAAGGAATAATTGATGTAAAAACAAATTCAGAACTCAAAAAGAAAATTGTTGGCATTATGGAATGAACGTAAGAAGATTGATACAGATCTAGAACGGACCTGGAACCGTACGTGTGTATGTGACAGAGGAAAGGGAAGAGGAGAAGAAAGATGGGAAGGGTGCGGATTTATATAGTAGAGAGAGTGGCGGTGGCGAGAGAGAAATTACGTCTGACTCGCTCTTTCGTTTCTTAATTTTCTCTGCGCTTTTGATTTGTGCGGTGGCGTTGGTGTGCGCGCGCGCTCTTTTTATTGCATTCCTGCCCGCTCGATTCGCAGGTTGGCTTTCCAGTTTGCATCAACCACCAACTCCTTATGGTCAATTTGTGGGTTCCAGTCTTTACCAAATTTGCATTCTTACGTCTCTTGCAAATAGACGGTTGAGATTGAACCAGACGAAACCAATGGGTGGAGAGTAGTGGAGCTCCACTTCCACACCATCTGGGCCGTCCCTGATATTCTTTCCTACATCGCCATGTGCTGATTGGGGGACCATGACCCCAAGTACAGTACTCTCAGATCCAGAGCCAAGATCTCGAAGTTACAAGGCAGCAAAGCTTCCCTGTGACATTTTTAAAGGAATTCAAAAGGTGTCTCCACTTGTTCACGACCCGACCAACATATAAGGCTTAAATCTCTCTCTCTCTCTCCAAATGGGACAGTGCCACATGCATTGCAAGGGCATAATTATTAATTTGCAGCGTAGCTGGTTACAGGTATGGTGCATGTTGTACCATTAATTTGCAGCGTAAACGTCGAAAGGACAATTTGCAAATGAATCGTGAAACAAGGTCTACGGAGGCTTATTTTATGGTAGCTGAATCCAATTTTTCTTGAAAATTGGCACCCTTAAACCTCCAAATATGTCAAATGTGAGTTACAAAGTCTCTAATTTAAGTTTGAACGAACAGTGTGTAATCAAGCTTTATTCGATTATGTTTGTTCAAATACGAGTTAAGGTCAAGGTTATCATCCAATTAGTCCTTATATTCACAACAACTCTGTTACGGATACACCAACTTAAATTCTTAATTGTCATGTGGCAATTGGCATACACATGAATGATAGAGAAAGTGTCAGGATCCCCACGTTTCTAATTAAATCACATTAGCAAAAACATATTAGCACCTAATTCATAAACTTACCCACAAAAATATCATACTAACTAGCCTAATGGCGGATTGTCAAATTTGATTTTTTTCTGTAAATTCATAGGACTCAAGTGATGCAGGAAGAATTAACAAAGCCAAGTTATATACCCTATGAAATCATCATATAATTTAAATAATTTAGAGAAAAAATGTAATTGGTTGATAATCAGGGTTTGAAAGAATTTTGTAACATTTCTTCCAATCATCTAAATTTATTTGTTTCGAAAGATGTTTGGATCGCCTCCTCAAACGTATCAAATTTTTTAAATTGTTCAAGACACCTACTCTTATGACTCCAAAATAACGTAGACATCAACTCATTTACAGTTTGTATTTCTTTTTAAGGACCAAAATTGAGTTTGCATTCATCCTAAACAGTGAATACTAAAGATATCATTCAAAAAAATAACACCATATTGCAAAGAAACTAATAAATTCTAAATAAGAATTTTAAAAAACTCAGCCTCTAAATGTTGCCGTTAACCTCATTTGGAACCTCTCACCAAAATCTCACGTAAAAGGATGTACAAGTTCTAACTATCGTCCTAACATGGGAGGAAAACCGTGTATTAATCTCATCCACACCGCCTGTACAGTCATTGAGGATATTGACCTCAATTTTTCTATTTCGCCGCACCTTTCCCAACCCTCCACTCCACAATCCACATGTCATGCAACACCCACGATGACGTAATAAATTAGCGAATATATTTAAATGTATGAAAACCATATAATTCTTCCTAAACAGGATAGAAATAGTCAATAATATAAAACAAAGCACTTATGGTCATCGATCGGTTGGTCTGCCTCAGGAGTATCTAGAGTTGTGTTCTCCTCATTTGGTGAGTCCTAAAGTTTCGGACTAGATGGCTGTGACACATTTTTTGTTGCATTTTTGGTGGCGTTCTTGCAATTCACCACCATTGTTAATAGATTAGCCTATAAGCGATTATGGAAAATATATGTATCAACTTAACAAATAAAAGCATTTACTACTTTATTCTTCATCATCCTCAAATATATTATCCATGCTTATTCCAAAAATTTGTTCAAATACATCGTTCGCACCTTCTTCCTTATTTTCAGGATCTTTTTCTTCAACATATTCTTCCTCATAAGGCCAACTCAAAATAAATTGAGATTTAAAGCGAAATTTAAGTTAGTCATTCGTAATTATAGTACAATAAAATGTAATGATGAAGTAGAAGATAGTAAAATGATATTTTATTTAAAATCTTTAAATGAAGTTTTTTTTTTTTTAATTTATATTTAATATAACAACTTAAAATGAGGCCTTAATATAAATTTTATATCTTAATTTAGCAAGATCTTAAAAATTATTTAAAATATAAATCATTCATTGCATTAAATATTAAATTTAGTATTACAAAACCTTGTACACATCGAAAAATATAAAAGTTATTACAAGTTTTATTTTAATGAAATGATTTTTATTTTTTTTTAACAAAAGAACTAAAAAAAAATATCTCATTTTTTATTTTGTTGCTTTGCATAAGATGTGGGCCTTAGGCAATGTCCTTGCCATTGAGCTGGGCCTAGTTCCTCATCCTCTTCTTCTGTTTCAGAGTTCTCAACATCTTCATTTGGCACATCACTTAATATTGAGGCATCCTGGTTGAACATCATCTTCCATAATGAGATTAGTTTGTATGCACCAAAGTGAACAAATAAATTCATACTTTGTCTACTTCATTGGTGTTTCTGTACCACTCAGCAACTTATCTCTCCCTTATCTTTATCAATTATTGGATCAATCCAAATAATACACTTCAATAGCTTGACAAACCAATATGAATGGGTCATCTTTATACCACTTACATACAGTATTCATACTCGTGAAATGGCTATCTCTATGAATTGATAAACTACCACCGTTTATATCTCACCAATCACATTTAAATAAATATGTTAATTTCTACCAAAGTATTTCAATCCAATGATGTATTAATGTTACGTATGACACTATAGTAGTCAATGTCCTTCGTCCGAGACTACTCTCGACTAACATACCACAATTTTGAATCTTTCGATTATGTTCACGCTCCACAATATGAAACCTATAACCCCAAGCTATGCGAACAATGGTTCAAACTACTCATTTTGAAGGACCACGCGTCAATGCATACCATTAGGAAGATACCAATTTGGGCTTGTGGCCATGTAGTTGTAAAATCTAAAATGTGAAATACAAAATATTAGTGTTTTTAATGTGAAGTGTTACATTAACACTTTTTCATTGAATGAAATTATGAAACATCGTAGAGCTTCCATTTCAGTATATAGATTTTATTCTAGTAATTGTTGTAAAACTTAAGATCTCGTTTGGTTATACAGTTCAGATGAAATATTTTAAATAATAGTAAAATTTTTTAGTTAAGATGAGATGAGATAATTTTAACTTTTTGAAGATTTTATAAAATGGTGGGTCCCACAAATTATTGATAAGTATTTAATTATTTGGTGAAAAACATTATGAATATATTAAAAATAAGTAATATATATTATTAATTTCAAAACCGATAAATATTTTGATTTTCTCAAAGTATATTTTCTGTAATAAGCCGTAATTATTTCAATATTCACAAATATGAATGCATTTATATATTCAATGAAATTATTCTGATTATGACTTATTTATAATATTATATTTTACAAAATTTGAATTATATTTTTCTAATTATATATTACAATAAAATACAAAATTGTAATAGATATTTATATATATTATAAATATGATAGTTATTTTTTTCTAATTTATTAATTTTGAATTTTCTAATAAAACTTTCAAAAATATCGAATATCATTGTTAATTTTTTAAATTAGAAGGAAACGAGCTACTGTAGGTGAGATGAGGAAACAAGAAAGGAAAAGAGCCTGCCGGATTGACAATGGGTCAGTGCTTTTTACTGTAGGCGTCAGAGTGTAAATACAGAGTGTTGAAATTTGAGAGATGAAATACGAAACTTCAACACAGATAAACCTGCCGTACCAGCTCAAATGAGATAATTTGTATCTCATCTGGTTATCCGAACTGGCCTAAGTCTTTTTTAAGAATAAGAAATACTTTGAAATAGCGCAACACCAAAGAAATAATACAGTAAATCCTCCTTCTGTTTATCATACTACATCTAGATTTGTAAAATTCTGAAACCAAATCAACCAATAAAGAAATCAAGCAGAGATATCTCTGTTATCAATGATAGACAAGGGTTAGACATACTTTAGACCACACGAACTTCCCCTCAATTAAATCTTTTTCTCATTTTATAGTCCAGCAACTCTAATGCACGAAAATTGTTCTTCATCGCTTAAGCAAGATTAGAAAGTC
This sequence comes from Carya illinoinensis, assembly GCF_018687715.1. NCBI lineage: Eukaryota > Viridiplantae > Streptophyta > Magnoliopsida > Fagales > Juglandaceae > Carya > Carya illinoinensis. Next base: position 32,282,178 of record NC_056760.1, read on the forward strand.
TCTCATTAATGATTTCCACGCTTCAAATTCAAGAACTCAAAATGGCAGCTATAAGAATAGTTTCAGAGAGAGGCTCTGTATTTTATTTCTTATTTTATTTATTTGTTTTTTCTATCACATACACAGAAAACTTGGGTATGATTTCCCCACAGTGGAGAGTAATCAAGCAATCTCATTAAGAAAAATTCTTCTCATTAATGGACTTATTGATTTAACACTAACCCCCCCCCCCCCCCCCCCCCCAATTATGAAAATTGAATTATCTGCTGTGATTTCATTTAACCATGAACGCTCTTAAAAACCCAATTTGAGTTAGCTAAATTTTACCACAATAATCATCAAAGTCAAATGAGTAATGCTGTGCTTCGTCCTAAATTTTGACATCCCTAACACATTTAACAATGTGACACATCATAAGTGGCTGTGGAAGTAATTGATAGAAAAAGCCACTTAAAAATATGTTATATCAAGTATGACTAGGGATGACAGGATTTAAGATGGAGTAGCATTGCTCATACAAAATACTGTTTATCTACTCTCTCTGGCTCTGAAATAAGTACTTACCTTTGGGGAGGTAGAACTGATGAGCCGAACAGCATATTTGCCGACTCCTTTGCATGGGGAGAATTCTTAGGACTTTAGATTTTGGTCTCCCCCCCCCCCCCCCTCTCTCTGGCATCACTCTACGACTGCCTAAGCATCAAATTTGCCAGTACCGAAATGCTAAGACCAAACTATCACCACGGAATTTGACTTCCATATTCATTCAAAGCAGCAATTGATCTAAACTTTCATACAGTACAGATTTCAGATCAAAGCACCTGATTGCTTGCAGAATCATATGCTGCCTTACCAAGTGAATATGAAAAAAATAAAAAGAAAATGGGACATGGCAACTACACATTGCGATTGTGCAGCATAGGCTAAAAGTCTAGTGTTGGTACAAGATAACGCTATCAACAGTATATCTACAAGGTCTTCCAGACCTCACTCCATTTCTTTTACCTACATGGTGAGCTTGATCTTTCTTCGATGCCACCTAACGTATTGACAATGCGTCCTTATTTTCTGTACACTAACCAAAACCATGACATGGTAAGCATAAATCTGGGTTTCTGAGGCATGACTAATAGTACATATCTAGAGAGCTCTTAAAATTTACAGAGATGGAAATGTCACCAGAGAAACCAGAGACAAGCAAAATATGGCTTGAATGTAAATAGCCATGCAAAGGAAAATATTATATTGGAATATGATGGATCTGTGAGAACAATTTTTTGTAAATCTTATAGAATCGGTACAGAAGATCACCATTGATCAACACACTTCTAAAAATTCCTAGTCTATTGCCAATCTTGTCGCCATTGGTAGATATTAAACCAGATTGTTTCATAGTGACATGGATTAGACAAATTAGTACAAATGAGAAGTCAATTGTCTACAGTAATTCGTGAAAATTGTCAACAACTTCAATGCATATGGTATCAGATCTCCTTGCAACCATCTATTAATAGACAATCCATGTCAGACATCCAGTAATGGCGCTTCAAGTATAAGGCTGTGAGACAGGGACCTAATGTTACGAACTTACGATTCCATGGAGGATGACAAGTCTATTTTAAGATTATCAATTATTGCTGGTTAAATGAAAAACACTCTTAAGTAACTGAGTTGACATACCTGGAGGCCTTTTATAATAAAAAACATTTAAAAGAGTGTCAATATTAGGATTTTGAAAATCCAGAAATTTGGTCAAGCAACTTGATCTTCTAACCCTTTTCTCTCTTTGGTTTTTATGTTAGCGATAAGAAACCTCAGAAACCCTTTTTGAGTGAGAGAGTAACAAAGAATTATTTATATAGTGTCTCAAAGTACTACTGAGCATCAAGAGTCATAATTAATACTCTTTTAACTTCTTTTAAAATCCAATAACATTTATGAATCTTTGGGTACAAATTATAAAGGCATAAGTTGAGAAAACAAAAAAGGCATGCATTAAAAAATTAATAGGCAACTATTTTCTAAATAATAAATTAATTAAATATATTATTTTTCATTTAACTAGTGTAACTTGATCACATATATTGTCTAACATTAAATAAAAGCACCACTGAGAAGTGGATGACCAGACTTAGAGGACTAACTTTATTTAGTAATAATTTAATGGAATAGTATATGCATGATTTTATAGAATCAAGGCTCCATGCTTTGAAAATTGTACAGCATATAGATTAAGCCTTAAGGAATGGTGAAAAGTTAAGAATTTACCTGATGAGAAACTGGATGGCAAGGATATCATCACAGCCAAAACTGTATCAGTTTTCAACTCGGAGGACATTGTTACATATGTTACCCATTGTAACTGACTCTCTTAAAGGATCAATCTTCCAGTGGCCATCAACAATGAATTTTATCTGCAATAAACAGGATATCATATTTCTTGTCAATATGACATAATTACTAATCAAATGACTTCACGAAATCCAAACAAACGGCCATTAGAAATCTCCCTGAATACCAAAATCAGCATAGGTGAAGTAATTAATTCTGTTAAAAAATGGATATCAGCAATTGCTACAGAAATTAGGTGGTAGATTTTCACACCTCATATATCCCAGGATAAAGCCACAGGGCTGTTGCCCAAAGTCTGGATTGCCTGGAAGAAAAGATTACAACATTAGGCTTATTTTTTAATCTATTAAATGATATAGTAAACACCGCACAGGCAGGTTTGAAGAGAAAAGTCATTGACTACAACAGCGGACAGAAAATGCAATATTGCATATTTCATCTGCACATAAGGGAAGTCATGCAACACATTGTGTAATTTGCCCTGGCTGTCGGAATGATGGTATCAGACACTAAACTTTTTCACCTAGTATCTTGCAATAGATTCCACTCTGGATCAGATTGTTCATAATACCCCTGATAGAACCTTGGCTATCAAGATTCCAGAGTCCAGGCTGAAAATACATGCATGGCTCCTCTAGGGATGCAGGTAGGCCCAGCCCAGGTTTGTGCGGTTAAGGTTGTTGTACAAAACCTCACAAGAAAAGAATGAAAAAAAAAAAAAAAAAAAAACGAGGGACGAAAGGGAGCTTGGTCACTGATGAAGGCATGGATGGGTCCGCCCTTCAACGCAATCCAATATCCTATCTTTCCCCAGCACTTTCCATCCAAAGCTTTATACTACCTTCTCCTTACCACTCAGAATATGGAAACATATTTAGAACCCAATTAAACAATATCGAGCCAGAAGAGAAGCATCTAGTGTGCTAATTGGAAGTGTGATGCCACATTATAAACTCTTTCTAGAAAAATATTATATGTTAAACTAATGACCAATTACCCCAATCCTAGAAGAACTGCCATGTCTAACAGAAAGGCAAAGGAGCCCAACTGTAGCCACCCTTTAGGATGTAAGAGTATGGGGGCTCAAATGATACGGAAGTAAATTGATAACATAACACAAACCTTATTCCAACAAGTGAAGGATATATCAACAAAATAATCTTCTTGTTCTTTTTTCCTTTTATCATGATCAACTAGCGGAGCATACCATACATACCAGGGGCAAAAAGTAATACAGATATGACAAAATACAGGAGAAAAGATAACTTCACAGTGATGCTTGATCGTAAGGAGAGAACTGGAAAAATATTAAAGACCTTGATGTCACAGGGCCCATGGTACTACATGGTGGCTGTGGATCCAATTTAATGTGATGATGCCAACCATTGAAGCTACCTGACACCTCCACAATTTCACCATCCCCGTGGAATTGAATTTGAACCTACCAGAATCAGGAAAATAAATGTCAGTTAGCAGGCTTAACTTGATGGTCTAAGCCAAAGTACAAAGACCCTACTTTCATGTTGCTGACACACACAGTCTCTAAAACAATTTAAAAACAATAATCACATAGAGCAGTTCTCAAATAGAAAGGTGTCTTGTTTAGTTGCTGATGCCTCTATGATATCTGTGTTTCAAACCATCATAATCCTTTTCTGTGGCAAGGGGATTTATTGTGTTTCAACGCATCCATTGTGTGATTGATGCATTCCATCATGTCCAACCAGTGTCCAAGCATTTTAGTGACACGAAAACTTAAATTTCTCTTGTTACGTAATGCAATCATTTCTACTGGACTTCTGTTCAGTTTTTGCTTCAAGATTTGTTGGAGGCATATCAACAGGGGAGCTGAGAGATTTTCACAATTAGTGGAATCTCAATCATGCCTGCTTTAGAACTTGAAGAGTATTGTCTGACAAAGTATTCCAACAAAGTATTATTCAAATTGACATTGACTACCGGCCCTGCATATATACACTCCCAACAGGCAGTAATTGCATGCTATAAATTATAGATGACATAAGTCCAAGCAAAACAGCATATGTGGTACCTCTTTCAGTCCTGAAAGGCTTTCTTCAGTTGCTTGTAATTCTGCATCCTTTTCCGAGATAAGCTTTTGGGCCTTGCTGATTTCAGTTTCAGCCTTGGTTTGCAAATCAGATAAGGCATGCTAAAGGCAGAAGTGAAATGCAAAATAAAAATGCGTTATCATCGCCAATAAAAAGCGCGCTTGCAAAAATGGGTTAAATAGTGAATATCAACTCTAAATACTTTACTTCAAAATATATTAATGTCTAGATTTGGTGTCAAAAATAAAATACATATTTTCTGTTTTGGTCAATATGGGAGGAATCATGAAATCTATAGGTATAAACCACGATATAAAAAATATTACTGAAGAGTTCACTCATTCTTCTACATGTTATGAAGCAGTATTTGTTTTTACAATTTTCAAGTACTACCTTTTATCTATCCCATGCTTTCTTACAATAAGTCACAAAGTTAAGTTGCATGAACAAAAGGTTGAGAAGAATGGAAACAAATCCCTCAATGTGCATTGTCTCTGGATTGAAAGATCACTTTCCCAAGCCATCAGAAACTATCAAGAATTCTATGATGCATTCATTAAGTCAGCACTTTATTTGTCCAATCTGGCAATTTTATGTGGTGAATCCTGTGAAAGAATGAAATGCAGCCCCTTGTCTGGGCCTGCCCAACAGCAGCATCCCAAATTGGTCGTATACCTTTTCCTTCTTGACCCGTTCTTTCAACCGTGACAGTTCCAACTCCTTCTGATGCTACCCATAACATGTATGACAAATAATCTAATCAGGTATTTAGCTCATATAACAGAACTCCATTTGGGTAACAAAATTACAAAAGATAACTACCAGCATGAATCTGAGCTGGTTAATCTGAGCTTGCTTCTCTCTTATGCCACTCTGCGTCAGAGAAAATACAAAAGTCAAGAAATAATGAAAAACTATGCAGCCAATGGAAAATGACTTCCCATAAAACAATATGCAGTGTGACCTGTGTGTCCAAATCTCTGTCCAACTCAGCAGTCATTAATTCTTCAGATGACAACAGATCATCCCTATAATTAATTTAAACACCCAATAATACTGTTAAAGAAAACATTAAAGCTTATAATCAGCCAAAGACCACAAAGCAGAAAGAAAATTTGTGGAGGTCCAAGAAAAAGCAACATCTAATTTCTGAATCGTGGCTTAGTTGCTGAATAGATAATGTAATTAAGAAGGAAACAGAAGTATTGGAATACAGTTTCCCAAGCTGCTTCTTTTTCTTCTTCCGTCCCCATGGGGGGGAGGTGGCATTTTATTATATAAAAAATAAGAATTGAAGAATATAATTGACGCACTTTGAATGAGTGAAAAAAAATAAAAAAATAAAAAACCTAACAAAAACGTTTATTAAGGATCTCCACAACAAATTTGAAGTTAATAAATTTCTTTGGTTCAACCTCCTTTGGGTCTAGATTCCATAAATACTTTTAACTTTCAAATCGTTAAAGAATACCCATTTCAAGAATAAATCCATGGATTAATACACAGAACACAAAAAAGGCTTAATTAATGTAGCAATGAATATGAAATTGGAAATTATATGACTTACAGGTCATAATTTTCAAAACATGTGAACTAGTTTTAAATGGTTATAAGAATCTTAAAAGGGAAATGAGTAAGAACTGCAAGTTTGGGCACTTGTAACGTGTTACAGAATGATAAGTTACTAACCTTAAAGACTGAGTTCCTACTATAACATCAGGAGCAACATGCTTGGACGTCAAAATTTGGTCATTTAATGTCACAGCAGCATTACCTCCATTACGCATATGTTCAGAGTGCTCTTCACCAGGGGGCACTGAAAAATTCTGTGGTTGGACAAATTTCTTCCTTTCTTCATTGCCACTTTCCCCATAGGAAATATCTGAGCATCAAGCAGCTCCACATACTCAACTTCAATATTCAAAGGCACCAGATAAATAGAAGTTAAAAAATCCAATCTTAAGATGGAAACCTAATTGCAAAGGCACAAAAATGATATCATGACAAATACCATCAGCAAAAGAAATGGATAGCTGTTTACCTATGGTCACTTGAAATCATCTATAGTGATACCAAAAAAGAAAAGAAGCAACATCATCGGTGCAAACCATTTAGATGCCAAATATAAGGTTCAACATTTTCGATGTCTTAACTTTAGAGTGGACACATTCTTGGTCATCTTTTCTATGGTCACTCCACATGAACATGAAAGCAATAACTACAAAGATTATTTCAAAAGTGTTGAAAGGACATAAAGAAAATTGTTTTTTCTTTTTATAGGTCACATTAAGAAAATTGTTTATAGGGAAATGGTTGTGGCGATATAATTACGAGAGGGAAGCTTTATGGAAAGGGTGATTGATGCTAAGTACGGGAGTGCAAGGAGGGGTTGGTGCTCTAATGAGGGGAGGGGGGCTTATGGAGTGGGGCTGTGGAAGCATATAAGGAAAGGTTGGAGGGTTTTCTCTAGCAATATCGGGTTGTGTATGAGGAATGGCCGGAGAATCAGTTTTTGGCATGATGTGTGGGTGGCGGATATGGCTCTTAAGGTTACGTTCCCCACTATTTTCAGAATTGCATGGGAGAAGGAAGAAGCAATGGTGGCTGACTTGCAGGTATTTACAACTGATTCTCAAGAGTGGAACATCAAGCTCACTAGGGAGGCACATGATTGAAGAGTGAGTGTGCTGGTGGAATTCTTTAACTTGCTTTATAATACCATTCCTGCTGTTTCAGCTGAAGATAAGATGGAATAGAGACCTTTTAAGAAAGGGAAATTCTCGGTAGGCTCTTTTTATGATACAGCTAAGGCTCCTCCTAATGTTCCATGGAAGAGTATATGGAGGAGTAAAGCACCTACTAAGGCTGTCTTTTTTGTTTGGACAGCAGCCCTTGGGAAGATCCTAACCATTGATAATCTAAGAAGGCGTGGTCTGATAATTATGAACCGGTGCTGCATGTGCAAAAACAGCAGGGAAACAGTGGATCATTTACTCTTACACTGCAAATTTGCTTGGGATACATGGAATTATTTCTTTAGCAATATGGGGTTAGCATGGGTACTGTAAGGAAGGGTTGTAGAACTACTAACAAGCTGGAGAGGGATCTCAGGGACTCCACAAATTGCAGCTATGTGGAAGATGGCTCCCGTTTGCATTCTATGGTGTATTTGGCGTGAGAGAAATGATAAGACATTTTGAGGATCATGAACGCTCCAGGGAAGAGTTTAGGAGGTTTTTATTGAAGACTTCATTTATGTGGGCCATTGCTTTAGATTTTAATGATCTCAATTTCCATGATTTTCTTGTAACAGTTTCTAGCTCTTAAAACGGTGTATTCACATGTATACTTCCGGTGTACCTAGCTTATGCCTATCTTTATATCAATAAAATTACTTATTACTTATAAAAAAAAAATTGTTTATATCCCTTATCCTTTTTTTCCTTATCCTTTCTATGATTTTCTTCATGAAACAATATTTGAACTTCATAAACTAAACCCGTAAAACACCAGGTACAACTGCCAACTCATGATAAAGATGATGAGAAGATGCTGGGCTTCTCATTCATATCATTCCAATAAAGGTAATTTGCAGAACCCACATCCTGAGAGGTCTTTTTAACAGCCACAAAACCATCTCCTTTTGGGCCCAAAGCCTACCAAAAAAGATAGTTGTCTCATTTTAGAATTCAAAGAAACATAGGAAAAAGGAGGGGAAAATATCAAAATTACCTAACTTGACACAAAGTCCTTGGTAATTTAAATAGGGAATATGGAGGGAAACATGTTACAAATACAATGTTGGCAAGACCTGAAAGTATAAAGGCAGATCCGACAACATTTATAATCCAACCATTGTTGAGCACAGAACATTCTAGCATATTTTACTGAGGACATAGCCACATTCTGTATGCAATCACTCTCATATAAACAAGGGCAACATACATTACACACACCCCTTAAAATACTGACTGATGAAGTAAACAAAGTGCTATTGTGACACAGAATCTTACCATCAATCATATCCAGTTCTCCATTCTGAATAAACCTAGCCACTTTGTCCTCAAAGGATGAGTTGGCTGATGTTTCTTTCGGCATGCAGCTGTCATCACCAGAGTTGGCATTCTTAGTCTTCTTGTGCTGATCTACCAAACTATGCGAGGGTCTCGCCTCCATGGACAAAACGGCAGAAGATTCTGTGGACATGCTTTTAAGGTTATGGGGATTCAAATCTGGATTTGAACTCTAGGAAAGTTTTTCCTTTCCTCCAATGGAAAAGAGCATACCTCCAACCATATCGTTCACCTTCTCATCCTGAACTTGTAGATTAGATGAAGGCTTCTCCTCCAGGATGGAATTTACTGAAGAGCCTATAGGCATCCTGCTGTGGTCGTCACTGTTCAGATGTTGATTGATGCTTGGACTGCTTTCTTTGGCGGATACTTCATTTGACATGGAAACATCTTCAGCCTCATCGTTTACCTTCTTATTGTGACCTCTTAGTTTATATGATACCTTTCCCTCAAATAACGAATTGGCTGAAGATTCTACAGTCAGGCCCCTAAAGTCATCAGAGTTGAAATCCGAATCACTACTTAAACCATCAGAATAGTTCCTCACAATGGAGACATCAGTTGATGAGGAGACTGCATTGTTAACGTTCTTGTCCTGGCCTTTTGAAATAAAAGAGGTAATCAATTAAAGCAGAGATGAATTGCAGTGAAAACTCCGGCAAGTTGAAAAGAAGCAGATATTGACCTGTTAATATATGTTCATGATCACCGATTTCATCTTGATTCCTATCTAAGCTTTTCTTTGGATTCGGCCCATCACTGTCTGATTTTGTTGAATTGGAAACAAGCTCTCTAATCAGTTTATATCCTCTCCGTCTAACAATATTTGCAAGGTCCTTCCTATAAAACATTATCACGCACATTACCTCTTCATGTCAAATTAAAAGAATATAGAGAACTTTCCACAATTTTTTCTTTCTAATAAGAACCTTATTGGCCTTTGGGAAAAAATGTGAGGGTAACCTAAGAAATTGAAAAAGTAATAATTTCTAATTTCAGAAAGTTTCATATATTGACAAAGCCTAAAATGGAGAGATTAAAGAGCCAATTAATTATTATTACAAATTTTTTCCAGCTGGGACCAACAGCAAAAATTCATCTTGGCCTTTTAAACTAGCTTAAATGGCCATTTAATTAAAAAAAAAATCAAGAATTTCTGTTACAGGCAGGCATTAGAGATTTGTTTCCACAACAAACACATGACTCCGGTCCAATGGACTATAAAGAACGTAAAAATAATGCATCAAGTTACTAGTATTCAACCCATGAGGCTCTTCTTCTCCCTTTCTTATTATTTTCTTAAAAATTTCCAAGTGAATGTAATTCAACAAGACAACTGAAAACGGGACCAAATCGAAGCAAAAACGTGGAATAAAGCAAGATAATTTAAGAACCTTCCATGCTGCGAAAGCTCCTTCATCGACGGCACGTGATCCTCTGGAAGTCCGAGCGCAGTAACAAATTCCCGTATGTCATTGCACAGCTCGGCATTGCTCTTCACTTTTCTACTCCCCCTAAATCATCCATAAATGAATATGGGTAAATAATCAAGTAGAAAACAACAAAAGAGATATCTGGAAAAAAAAAAAAAAATAAAACTAAGAATAAGAACTCAACCTGGTGGATTTCTTAGTTGAACAAGCACAGAATATAAATTTTTTGCGAGGAGGTGGTTCATGGGTGGCCCAGTTTAGCTTGTGTTGTTGCTGCAGCTGCTGTTGTTGTTGTGGGGCCAACAAGAGGTTACGATAATAAAGCGAGAGGAAGCACGGGAAGTGAAAGAGGGTCGCCATGAGAGAGCAGAAGTATGTGACTTTGCAGCATTGAGAGGTTTGATCGGATTTTGCGATAAGGATTTGGAATGGTAGTGAAGATGAGAACTCGTAGCCTAAATGATTTTGTGGGTCGAATTGGTTGATTAGTGTCTCGCACGCGTACAAATGCAAGCGTCCCACTCTCACTGGTTGATGTATTCTAGCTTCTAAAATATATGATTAAAATCTATTTTTTTCTATTTACTCTTTAAGTTTCTTTTTGTTGGAAATATCCTTCATTGTCAAATTATATTAAAAAAATTATCTATTTTCAATAATTCTTGAAAATATTCTCAAAAAATATATGCATTTATTATTAACAATATCAAAACTTTAGCATGCATAAAAGTCGAAGGGACCATATATAAAATGAGTGCTAGATAGTAGGTGAGAGATAAGAGAGTAGGGCTGTGCAGAAGTGATAAAAAGGTTACAATGAAAATAAGATAAAAAAAGAAATAGGACAAAATGAGAGAGAGAAATAATAATAACATCTTTAGTGGAATGAACAATAATCTCTACATGGGGAGGATTTACTGTAGCTGTATGTAAAATAAAAATAAAATAGACAATTCGATGGAATGGACTTTTGGCCATCTTTCTTTATATTTTACATAAAATTAATTGTTAGTGTTCTAAGGGGTTGTTTAGAGGCTTTTTTTTTTTTTTTTTTTTTTTTTTAAAGCAAGCAAGTTTTTAAATAAACTAAAAATTACATGATACAATATTTAACAGGTGGGGTTTCCCAACAATTATCACAAAACAAACAAATGTAACATTAATTAAATAAAAAAGAAAAAATAAAAAACGAGATCTGGAGCCAAAAAATGACTCTCACCCATTTTTCACTAAGAGGAAGCCGTTCGAAGCAGTTTTAAAATAGTCTCATAAACAGACTAACCCACTATGACTAAAAGTTGCAATGAAATGAAGTATGTTGCATCTTGTTTGTCTGGACTAGCTATAGGAATCTTTCACAACCTTTGTCTTGATTATTAATTAGGAAAAGCAGGAACATAAGAATATAGCAACCGGAGGATGCGTAGATACCCCTGACAAAATACCTCCACTATTTGTGGTGGTTGGTTATGGGAGAACCGAAGCCACTGATTCCAGTGGTGCCTTGTGTGATACCCTGTTTTTACGTGTATTTTTACTGAATGAGTGTTTTAATTTAATTAATATATTAGTTCTTTTATTTTAATTTATTGTATTTTAATTGGTTTTATTTTAGTTTGATGTGGTGTTTAATTTATTTTAGTTATTTTATAGTTTTTAAAATCGTTTTCGTCGGATCAGTTTTTGGACTCCGGAGGTGAGGATTGGACCTCATTTCTCTTTTCCATCTTTTCTTTTCTCTTTTTCTTTTTCCCTTTTTCTTTCTTCTTTTTCCTTTTCTTCTTTTCTTCTTTCTTTCTTTTCTTCTTCTTCTTTTTCCTTCTCCTCTCCCGCGCGCTCGACCTCTCTCTTTCTCTCCCATCGCCGTCCGGTTGTGCAGCGCAGACCCCCCGCTCACTGGTGACGTGGCCGGCACCACCCACCTAGAAAAATCCCCCATCGGCCAGCGCACCTCCCCACCAAAAATTAGCCCCATTCGTGCCACCGTTAACCACCTACAGCCCATCTAAGCCGCACGGCTTTTGGCCATTTTCGGTGCCGTCACTCTACCTCCGGCCACCACCTCTTCACCACTTCACCACTTCATCCCCTACCTCTTGCCGTCCTAATCCACCCATTTTCGGCTCCGATCCATTGTCGGAGTAGCTCCCACGAGGTCAACTCCGATCTGCCCCTTCTTGCACTTCCACTGCCACCCACGGCCAAAACTCACTTCCATTAGCTTCATAAACATCTCTAGGCCATTCCCTATCAATTTCAAGTCTTGGTTTGTCCCCGTTCGAAAGTGGGTAATTTACAACCCACGGCCACAGTGCAAAATATACTGTTACGTTGTTTTTTCTCCACCATTTGCAACGTCGTGATCTTTCGAAAAATACCTTATAGCGCTGTAAGTATTTTCCAAACTCTATTTTAGATTTAAATATACTTTTCTCTTACAATAAATTATTTGACTGGTTAGTTGATTCTGGACTGAGTCCGAAGAGTTCGGGGGTCAGATGGATTGAGGACGGAGTTGCTTGGTTTTGTTGTTTTTGTGATTGGTTGAATGTTTTATATCTTGAGGTGTGCATTACATGATGCATTCATGTGCATTTTATTTAATTTGAGAAAATCCGGTTTTAATTGTGTAAATTGATTTTCGGGTGCGTGTGTATCACGGCCCCAAGCCGGGATGGGGTATTATCCCGGTGGAGCTCCTCTGGTCACTCAGGAGTGGATAATACTGAGTGACATCTCCTGGGTTGTCATTGGGCAACGACCGAATCGCATGACACGGTAACGCTGTCGTGTCGACTCCGTGGTCCCTAGAGTGGCGGGGACTAGAGGATGGCCTGGTCCAGGTACACGCTGAGCGCGAGTACTGGGCATCGCTCGTTTAGGTGTCACACACGTAGTCGTTACCTGCAGTGTGGCACAGGAGCCAGAGTGTGCGGATGATCCCTAGGGGAGATCATGGTGCATGCAATAATTAGAACGGGTTTTGGTTATTGATTACGGGCCATTTTCTGGAAAAATAGTGGTTTATTGATTTGGGCCATTATCTGGGATAATGGCAAGGGCTGGTTTAAAGGACATGTTTTTGGGCGAAAATGGGATTTTGGCGTGCGTGGAAAAAATGTGGTTTTATGGGTTGTGTGCATTTGCATTCTTTCATGTATATTGTTTGAGTTTAATATATTTTTATTTAGTAGCGTTTGGATCTAACTTACCTGTGGCACCATTTTTGGTACCATAGATTTTGATGCAGAGATCGAGGAGGAGGAGGAGGCTAAGCCCGAGGAGGCGGCTCCGTCTGAGTTTTGATTTGGAGTTTTTGCTTTGTAGTTTGGTGTTGAACAATATTTGTGGCTTGTAATATTTTATTATGTATGTTTTGAATGGGTTTGTATTAAACATAGAAAAAATTCTAGTACTTAGTTATATGACTCTGTTTATCTACTACGTGTTTTCTTTTGCACACTTGTTGCATGTACATACACTTGGCACTTGGCGATAGTGTGGTGACCCGTGTTATTATCATCCCAACGTCTCGATTTTTCTGTGTCTATATGTGGGATTTGGAGGCGTCACACCTTGCGTGATGGTGGTAAAAGCTCATTGGCGCGGCGGCGGGTGAAACTCACGCATGGTTTGAGCCGCGCGTGAAACTGGCTCACATGCCACACTTTTTGAAATTTTTCTTTGGCCTTCAGACAGATTGGCAACTGGTAAGTTTGCAAGTAAGGCGCATGGTGGTCTTTGGAGGTTGGTAGGCAACAGATCGACACTCCTTAGTGCTACGGATGAGAATCAACAAAAAAAAATCAAAAAACAACACTGTGAACATATCTAATAGTGGCTGGATAGGAGGGAGGGAGGCGCCAAAGCTCCAACTCCCCTTTGGGCGGAGGAAACGAGAGGATGGCTGAGGTTGGTTTGAGAGAGAATAGCCTCTGGAGAGAGAAAATGAAAAATACTCCCTATTTAAGAGGTTTCATTTCATCACATTTTATTTTATCTTTAAATATTTTTATTTTTTAATATTTAATTTTTATTTATTTATAATATAATCATTATAATTTTTTAAAACTTTTCAATAAAATATAAAAAATAACATAATTTTTTTAAATTCCAAAACAAGTATAATATTAAAAATTATATTATAACAATATATTAATTTTATAATATTTTTATTCAACCTTTTTTTTCCAAATCTAATAAAAAATTATAAATCAAATCATTTCACTACTATTTATAAATTTTTCATCTTATCTCATTTCTTAAATATTTTCGGAAACTCTCGGGTATGTTTGGATTAAAAAATTATTAAAAATGTTTTTGAGTCTTTTAAAAAAAAATTAGGATGTTGTTTTTATCTAGCTTTGTGAAAGTTTTGATAATTATTTAAATAAAAGATTGTTAAATATAGTTTCAATTGGTGTTGATGAAAATTGGACAAATAAATTTAAAAAAGTTATTTCAATATAATTTTTTCAAGGGCGCTGGCCAGATGCCACAAATCTAACATATGACATCTCTAAGCTGTGGCATTTTACTATTAGATTTGTAATTCAAGATAGAAGAGGAACTAATATGAGAATGAAAATTGAAATATGAAATGCACCCAAAGTAAAAGTATCGAAAGCATTTTGCAAAACAGTAGGAAGTTTTTCCTCTTCCCCAAAACTTGATTTGCTACTTTAGTTCATGATCTCTATAAATAAGTTGCTTGAGAATATTCTAATTGACTCAAAGATTAGCTTGATTTAAACCGACTATTATGGTGAGATTTCAATGAAAATTCTATAGTAATGAATATGAATGTGCAAGTTTCATGTAAATCGCATAAGGTGAAAAATCACATTTGGATTAAAAACACATATCTCATAAGTATGGTGAGGAATCACCATATAAAACAGCATCATCATGTCATGCCACTAGATTTTCTCTTGGGATCGGACGATTTTGAAGTATTGAGATATGCAACATAAGGTTATTTGTCCATGTTCATGACAAATAGAGATGCAATGCACTTAGCATATATATTAACAATATGTAATATTCGTAGAGGACAATTTTTCTTGAGTAATATTATACACCAGATAAAACATATCCCAAATTAACGTGAGCGTACTTCATAATGTAAGATAATAGACGTCCAAAAGTTATAGTATTGTGATAACTCGCTCCTTCTTTTTTCTTTAATTACGAGCCTCGTTTTACGTGTCGAGTCTTGTTGGTGTGTTCTAAAAGATATCAAATGGATTTTAAATTAAGTTCGATATTTTAAAGCTTACGAGTATTTTAAATATTCTGAAAATATTTATAAGTGATATTTCCAATGTTATTAGACTAAATTTGTTTTTAAAATAACACAATTATAACATTTTGATGAGCTCTAAAAATATTCTAATTGTGCAAAATTATTTAAATAAAATATTTTAGTCATTTAAAAATATTATGAGAGTTAACTTTACGTTGAAAACTCTAAGTTAATTTAAATGGTTTTATCATCTTTGAGTGATTAACGAGACTTTATCATTTTAAATAATGATGAAAATATTATTTTATAAACTTTAGTTAATAAGTTGTTACTTATGATATATGTTAGTTAATAGGTTATGGATTGTGCTGTTAGTATTGTGGAGTTCGTTGTGAAGTGTGGGTGTGTAGTGAAGTGTTGGCCATAATTGTATAGTGTTGTGGACTGTGTTGTGCAGTATGAGTATGAGGTGTATGCCGAAATTGTGATGTGGCGTGGTGTTTAGTGACGCACCATGTGGCGTGCGTCATAGTGATGCATGGTATAGTGTGAATGGAAGAGATTGCACGTGGTGTGTGCTTTGTGTTGTATAGTGATGCACCATAATGCATATTGCGTATAAAAGGATGGTTAGAGAAGGGTAGAGTGCATTGTGTAGCGTCGGGAACTGTGTAACAGTGTCTTGAAGTAGCTACGACGTGGCATGTAGTTCGAGATGAACGGGTGTCACCTTGTGGTTGACTTATAGGAGATTATGTGTGAAGTTGTGGAAAGGTGTAAGAGTAGTTCAGCGGAAGCATGATGGGTGTCGTGACGTGACTTGGGATTTGTCTTGAGCTACATGACATGACAGATGTGCATTTGTGGATGCATCTTGTTAAGTATTAGGATGAACTTGTACAGGGCCGAGAAGTAGGAAGAGTCCTATTAATCGAGTTTGAACAAGTTGGTATCGGAATATAGAACTTGTTTATACAAGCGGACATTCATTGGACTATAAGTTGGTCTTAGGTGATTAGAGGGATAAAATACATGTGCCTCTGGTGAGACACGTGTGCCAGACAGTTTTACCATATATAATGAATAATCTGTCCTCAGCATGGTTGCATGATGTTTAAGCCTCAGAGTTAGTTTAAAGTTATGTGGCATGCATGGATGGGAATGAGGATTGAGTATAAGTGAGGATACGTGGAGGCAGTTATGGGTATATCGTCTAAGGTTGGAACGCGTGACTTTGTCAGTCGGAATCATGCGTCAGAATGTGGAAATAGAAGAGTAAGACTGTAACGTCCGTCCTTGTGGTGGGTCCTTTTTCATATCGATTTTGATAAAAACCGACGGGAATTACGATTCCTTTTCAATCTCTTTTCCATACATACCAGGATACAAAAGACTCCATGTTATAAATAAAATCTCATTTTTTTCTTGATTAAAACTTTCAGCGGAAAACATTACATTACATAATTAAAACTTTTAATGTGAAACATCTTGCCTAGGCCTTCGTGCTCTTCCCCTTGGGTTGTGCCTGTTTTGACCTGTCATGCTCATCTTATGCCTGGGAGGGCACACATAAAAACTAAAATGAGTCGATGACTCGTAAGCATTACTTCATACAGTCAAAATATAATAACATAGTTTTTCAGTCATGCAGTTATCATTTCATACATACATATCTTACGTAGCATGCACACGTCTTTCTTTTCGTTTGAAAACGTTTCAAGGTGGGGTTTTTATTTAAAACATGATTTCTTCTTTAAAACAGTTCCCCACGCATCGCTGCCTTCGTTACTTAAAGAATCTTTTCATGCATTTATATTTCTACGTACATTCATGCATACATACGTTCATTAAATCATCTTTTTTTTTTTACTTACGTACATTCATGCATTCGGTCCATTCATTCATACATACATACATGCATCCATTCTTAACATGCATTCGTTCATTCTTATCACTTTCATGTGGCCGTTGCACACTGTTACGCCCCGTGCGATGGGGTTAGCGGTCTTTTGGACCTGATTCCGCCCGTGGCCGCGGGTTGGGAATCCATTCAGTCAGAGTGCAGCACTGGGTGCACTACCAGTTCTACTTACCCGGCATTGCAATCTGCCCATTTCTTTATTATCATTTCCAGTCCAGTCCATGTGGCCATTACGTATTTTCATACATCATACATTCAATCCGTTCATTTCTTTACAGTCCTTTCCTTTTTATTCGTATCGTTTTAAGCATAATTTTCTTTATTTTTCCTAAAAGTTGCTTTAAGAGAAGTTTCTTTAAGAGGAAACTGATTTTCTTTCTTTTCCATTAAAGCTGTTTTAAAAAAGAGTTATTTTATTTTAGAAAAGATAGTTTTCTCTCTTTATCAATCCTTACAGTCCTTAACAGTTATAACGTCTTTTAAAGCTTCATTTCGTTTCTTTTCCTCAATATACATACAATACGTACTACTTATAGCATCCATTCACATGCATACACGTACATACTTTGGGTGCATAAAAAGGGGTTGCCAAGGAAGGTCGTTACGTACTTATACTTGAAAACTTACGTTTCATTTTCTTTTTACAGAAAAGCTTTCGTCTTATTCTTCATTTTTATAGAGAAAACTCTAGAAGAGTATGAACGTAACACTTACCTGGACTTCATGCCATACTCAATTCATGCAGTCCATTCATGTGCGTGTCAGATGGCAACCTACATGCATACACATAACTTTATGTCATCATCTATCTAATGCATAAGTAACTATTCTAGAAAATAGAACTATGCCTCACTTGAAACATTCTCTATCCATCCCTGGACTCTTACGTACTATTTACTATGCTAAAACCTTCGGGATCTTATTTCTTAAAGTGAACCTTTGTGATTCACCTTAGGGTTAAGACACTAAGACCTCCGTCTCGTTCTTCTATTTACACAATCCAACGCATGATTCTGACATACAGAGCCATGCGTCCCAACCTTAAACTATATACTCTTCACTACTTTCACGTATCCTAGCCCACGCTACATCCTTATTTCCATCCATTCAGGCTACATGAAGTCAGCCAATTCTCTGGCTAAAATACCATGTAACCATGATCAGGACAGATTACTCATTACATATGATAAATCTGTCTGATACACTTGTCTTGCCAGAGACACATGTATCTCATCCCCTTTTATCACCTAAGAGCAACTTATAATTCCAATAAACGCCTGCTTGTATAAACAAGCTCCAAACTCTAATACCAACTTGTTAAGACCCGGTCGATAGGACTTTTCCTACTTCCCGGCTCTTTATAAGTTCATCCCAACACTTAATGGGAGAGGATTGCATCCATAAATGCACCTCTATCACATCACGTAATTCGAGATAAATCCTGAGTCACATCACGATACCCATCATGCTTCCGCTGCATGCTCTGATACTTCTCCATCACTTCCTTATACTCTTAGTCACAAGTCAGTCTCAAGGCAATACCCGTTACCTTGGACTACAGGACACATCACTACTGCTTCGGGACACTGTTACACAGTTCCCGCCACTTGACAAGAGGATTGCATCCACAAATGTGCCTCTGTCACATTATGCAGCTCAAGACAGAATCTCGAGTTACAATACGGGGACCATTGTGCTTCTGTTGCACTCTCTGATACCTTTTCACCACTTCCATATACCTTTAGCCATAGTCAACCACAAGGTAAATCTCGTCACCCCGGACTACAGGCTATGTCACCATTGTTTCGGGATACTGTTACACAGTTCCCGACACTAGACCATACACTCCACACTTCTCTGCTACGTCATCCAACCCTTCGTGACATGCCATCCCGTGTATCACGACCTCGTATAGAGTACACTCACGTGAACTCTCTTCCATCCACACTACGACAACATCACTACGATACACGCCTCACGGTGCATCGCTACGCGACACGGAGTACGCGCCACGCGTACTCCTTTCATTACAACACTCATCATCACGATGCACATCACACGGTGCATCGCCATACAACACGGAGTACACTCCACGTGCACTCCCTTTCTTCTACACCACACATCACTACAGCACAAGTCACACGACGCGTCGCTGCATTACACAGAGTACGCTTCACGCGTACTCTCTTCACACTACACGCCGTATCACATATGTGGCATCCATCTCACGCCCATACTTCACAACATAGTCCACAATGCTACACAATCAAGCCCAACACTTCACAACTACACTTCGCTTCACAACTACGCAGCGAACTCCACAAATACTAACTATACAGTCTACGATCCAACCAATTAACTACTTTAAACATAAATAACTAGAGATAGAGGGTTATACCATCGACGGGCTAACCCGTGCGTCGTTCGTTACTCGTCACGGTTAAGCGTCGGAGGAGCGTACGTGGCGGTAACACTGCGTACGATGGCTGTCCACCACATAAAGTGGTAGTTTGAGCTTGGTAAAAGCTAGGCGTGGCCTTGGAAGGCTCATGGTGGCCTCGTGGTGGTCAAGGGTGGCGGAGCACGGCGGCATCATGCCGTGAACAATAAATCCGAAAGCTAGGAGTTTGCTTGAGGTAGTAGAAGACCATAGAACTTCATGGGAAGCTAGGGAAAGGTAGAGGAACATGTGGTGGAGCTGTGGTGGCGAGGTGGTGGCCATACGGTGGCTCACGGCGGTGGATCGGCCGTTTGAAGTCATTTTCAGCCTTGGAGAGTGAGGGAGAGTGAGAGCTACACATAGCTCCGTTGGCCATGGAATTTCTTGGGAAAGTTCGTGGTGATGAGAGGAACAAGGTGGTGGTGGTGAAACACCATGGGTGGCCATGTACGGTGGTGCACGGCGGTGCAACCGAACGTGTGTGTGTGAAGACCCATCGGAGAAAGAGTGAGAGTTAGGGGAAAAGAAAGACATGGGGAGGAAGCTCTTGATGTGGTGAATCCGTTGGTGGTGCTTGGTGGCCGTTTCAACCGTGTATGGTGGTCCAAAGAGGTGAAAAAGGGTTGAAGACCCATTTCTTTGAAGGGAGAAAGAGAGAAACTCGGTGGCCGGTTTAGCTCACCACCGGTGAGGTAGTGGTCGCCGGTGATGGAGGGTCATACCGGTGTGGGAGGTGAGGCACGGCGGCCGGAGGTTCAACCGAACGGACATGGAAGTCCATGCATAGTGATGAAGCACGGCTGGACGTGCACGAGGGAGAGAGAAGAGAGAAAAAGAAAGAAAAGAAAAAGAGAAAAGACTGAAGGGAAAGGGTAGGGGCCTGGGTATTTATCTTCAATCCTACGCTTTGGGATCCTCAAAAGGATCTAACGATGAATTAAAACACTGATTTGAAAACGCGTAAGTGTTTTATTTTAAATAAAACACTTTAATAAAAACACTAAGAGAAATTAAGAAAGAATATTATTTTATAAACTAAGGTTTATAAAATAATATTTTCTTCATCATTATATAAAATGATAAAGTATCATTAATTAATCAAAGTGCATAAAACACTTAAACAAAACACTGAGAGGAATTAAGATAGAATATTATCTTATAAACTGAAGTTTATAAAATAATATTTCTTCATCATTATCTAACTTGATAATGTATCATTAATCACTCAAAGAGAATAAAACCATTTAATTTAAATAAGAGTTTTCAACGTAAAGTTAAACCTCTTAATATTTTAAAACAACTAAAATATCTAATATAAGATATTATCCACAATTATAATATTTTCAGAGCTCATTAAAATATTATAATTGTGCTACATTAAAACAAGCTTATCTAATAATACTGAAAATATCTTCTATAGATATTTTCTGAAAATATCTTCCATAGATATTTTCTATAGATATCTTCCATAGATATTTTCTATAGATATTTTCATTATATTAAAATATCCATAAACTTTAAAATATCTATCTTACTTTGAAATTCGCATAATAACTTTCAGAACACGCCATCGAGATACAACACGTAGGATAAGATTCAACATGTAGATCGAGGCTAGTCAGATAGACTGACTCTCGACACGTAGAGCAAGGCTCAGCACATACACCGAAGTTTGACACGTGGATCAAGGCTTGTACGTAAAGAAGAAGAAAGAAGGAGCGGATATTACAAAGACGAAAGTCTTATTGTCTTAACTCTAAGGTGAATCATGAAGGTTCATTTTAAGGAATAAGACTCTAAAGGTTTTAGCATAGTAAATATCATGTAAGAGCCCAAGGATGGATGAAGAGTGTTCCAAGTGAAGCATAGCTCTATTTTTAGTATAGTTGCTTATGCATTAGATAGAGAATGACGTAAGGTTATATGTATGCATGTAGGTTTCCATCTGATACTCACACGAATGGACTGCATGGAATGAGTATGACATGAAGTCCAGGTAAGTAATGTGTTCATATTCTTATAGAGTTTTCTTAAATAAATGAAAAGGAAAATGAAACGCTTTTTCTTTAAAATGTTTTACGAGCTGACGCTTTTCTCTACAAAATACGCTTTATGAAAAAGAAAACTAAGCATAAGTTTTCAAGTATATGCAAGTAACGGCTCTCCTTGGCAGCCCTTTTCACGCACCCAAAGTATGTAAGTGTATGTATGTGGATGAATGTTATAAGTGATATGTATTGTATGTATGTTCACAAAAGGAAATGAAATGATGCTTTAAAAGATGCACGAACTAACGTTTTTAAATGATGCCATGAAAGAAAAGTTTTTCTTTAAAATGTCAAATGCTTTTAAAATAACTTTTTACGAACTATAAGAACTATAAGGATCGTAAGAATTGTAAAGAACAGTAAGCACTGAATGAAATGAATGAAGGAACTGTAAAGGACTGAACGGACTGAGAAGGAACGAAAGGATTGAAAAGGAATGAAGGGACTGAATGTATGATGTATGAAGATACGTAACGGTCACATGAACGGAAAATGGAAAAGGTACCAAAGGACTAGACTGGGCAGATTGCAATGCCGAGTAAGTAGTATTGGTAGGACACCTAGTGCTGCACCCTGACGGAATGGATTTTCAACAAGTGGACGTGGGCGAAATCAGGTCCAAAAGACCACTAACTCCAACACACGTGGCGCAATAGTGTGCAATGTCCAATTAAAGCGATAAGAAAAGAATGTATGCATATATGTTAAGAAAGAATGTATGTATGTATGAAAAGATGTATGCATGTATGCATGAACAGACTCTTTAAGAAATGAAGACAGCAAGGCATGGGGAACTGTTTTATGAAAAGAAAACATTTTTAAAGAAAAACCCTACCTCGCAACGTTTTTAAAATGAATTGAATGTCTATGTATGGTAGTATGATATGTATGCAATGATGAATGCATGATTGAAAACCTATATTCTTATATTTTAACTGTATGAAGTAATGTTTATGGGCTATTGACTCATTTTAATTTTTATGGGTGCCCTCCTAGGGACAAGATGAGCATGACGTGTCAGGACGGGTACAGCCTAAGGGGGAGCACGAAAGCCTGGGCATGCTATTTTGTACGAGAGACTTTAATTATGAAATTTAATGTTTTCTGTTGTAACCTTTTAAAATTAAGAAATCAAATTTTATTTATAAACATAGAGTCTTTTGTATCCTAGAACGAAAGGAAAGAAAATTTTAAAATGAACCGTAATTCTCGTCTATTTTTATTAAAATCATTTTCTAAAGGACCCACCACAAGGACAGGCGTTACAAGTACTTATCCAAAATGCCTGTAACATCATAGTATTGGAGACAGATCTCCTCCTATACATGACAAAACTAACATATAACTACTAGACTAGCCTAAGGAGTAGCTCGCGCAACTTGGCTAGGAAAGCCATAATCCTATCCAAAAACTGTAGCATCGACATGATGAGCTCTTCATGGTTGCATCGCGGTCTAATCATCCTTGTCCAAATGATCCTTCATGGATCCTCTTGATCCTAACATATGGTCTACCATTTGGGAGGATGGTACTTGGGATTATTAAGTAAGTTTTGGTTACAAATCTTAGTGAGGCACCCCCAGTCCCCGCTTGGGATTTGATGGTATTTGAATGTGCTGGGACATGTAACACAAAGCTACATACCCCCCATCATGACAGTGAAGATGCAATGCATTTAATGATTTAGCAGTATGTAATAAAAATTGCAGCTGAAAAATTCTTTTCTATCAACTTGAGCATGGTGGCAAAATAATAAACGCATGGTACCAATATAGTGCAAACATCCCAAAAGCTTTTACTAGCAAATGCACTTCCAAAATAGTTATGTTTTCAAAAGACTCCCAAAATACGTAGAGTATCACATTCAAAATATATCATTAAGACAAACATCCATCAAAAGGGTCCCATGATCGAAGTACTTCAATAAGCCCAATCCTACTTGGCCTTGTCCTGATTTAAAATCCTCCTCAATTGCTCAAAAAGTTGCAACACCTTGGTGATGAATTAGTTGGCAGCTTCCAACCACTCCAAAATAGTTGGCTCCTGAGAGACCTCGCGTCTCTATGGATTCTCCTAAGGGATCTGGGGACCTAGACTCCTTCGTTTCCCCATTACTATCTTTCTGGACTCCTGTCACAACTTCTACCATTTCGGGTTAGGGAATGATAGTGAAAATTACAACAGTGAGATTTTGAGAAATCTCAACAAATAAACAGTCAACATACCACAAATATCACAAGCATATAAAAGCAAACCACAAATAATACATGGACATGTATATTTACGTAAAAATTTGATATGTGCAACATGGACTCTTTCATAAAATGACTTTTCATCTTTTAAACTCTTAACACATGTTCATATCATTTGAGCTCGGATTCTTGTTCATATCATAACATATCATGCCATTTCTTTATCATTTCATAACATATCATATTGAGACCAAATGCATATCAAAGCATATCATATCATGTCATATCATCTCGTGGCATGTCATACATAACATATCATATCATATCATGGAGCTCAAATGCGTTTTTCATATCATATGATTCACATGTTTGAATACCTCACAGCTCCCCTAAGTACCATGTGTTCCTCATTATTTACCGCATCAACCAACAATCCACTTGATCGAGGTGACTACGTCATATCATAAACATATCCATGTACGGCAGTTTGCATATTTCACATTTACTGTAATATGCACTCACTAGCTTTAAGTGTAACCTCGCCCCAGTATCCTTCCATAGGAACCTTTCAAAGCCCGTTGATTGTACTTCGTCTACTCAGGAGTCTCCACTCGACTTTAAACTCTCCAAAGTAGATAGGGAGTTCCACTAGGGCATTTCTTGTCCTAGCATTTAGGGTCGTGATAAAGCATTCTTGATTCTTTCTTTCCAAAAACATGGACCCAATGCATGTGACACGTGACATGGACTCACCACGTGTCATTAATCTTATGCATGCAACATGTAAAAGCCAAATAACATAGTTCAATCCATAGAATGCATCTCGTAATATAACTTGAAAATATTAGAACATGTATACAAGAATAATTTCATGCAAACATATTCAATTCATCTACCCAAAACATGAAAACATATTTTTAAAACATTGAAAGAGATCTTGGCCGATTCACAAAGGCCCTCCAAACCATGTATTTTCCATCATTCCAACTTCCATACTCATGCATCCACTTTTCCTTAGAAACAAACAATCTTGCAAACCAATACGCAAGGCAAACCGAAACTTCTAAGCATCACAACACATTTCATTTCCTCTTTCTTCATCACAACCGAATATAGCATGTAATAACACAAAGTTCAAACAACATCTTCATACAAAAGTACACTTAAGCTGAATGTGATAACCATAGAATATCATGCTTCAAACCACAATTTCATAACAATAACTCATAACATCACAAAGCTGAATATACATACAAGAAATAATAACAACAATCAAATAAATAAATCAAACAAGAGTTCACGTAATATATATAAATAATATCAAGGATATGTTGAAAGTTTACTTACAAAAGTCCAACGATACTAATAGCAAAATTTGAAATTACAATGTAACATATTAGAAATCAAAACACAAAAACCCTATATTCTGAAATGTGAGTGAATGTGAATGTAGGGGCATTTTCGAAATCCTTTTCTTTAAACCAAAAACCTAGGGCCGAAACCTCTTGAAGGTCAAAACCCTAGTTTTCTTTCTATGTAAAAACTGAAACATAACCCCTTCTAAAACTCGAGTTCGCATGTTCAAAAGACCAAGAACACTTAGGGTTCCATTTTTCACGAAGAGAAAACCCTAGTTTCTAGAGTGAGAGTGTGTGAGAAAACCCTAAAACTGAAATAGTGAAAAGGTTCTTACCTCCAAGTGTTGAGCTCCTACTTGAAATATTGAGAGTGGTTTCTTGGTGATATGCGAAAATGGTAATGTTCGTGGAGGTGTTTGGCTAGTGAGAAAAATGAGAGAAAATACAAATTGGAGAGAGAATGGGTGTGGTGGCCTAAGTACACTAGGGAGACAAGAAAACTTTTGAGCAAAAAGGGCTCCCCTATTTTTGGCTATCTCCATTTACAGGGCATCTCCATGATTTCTTCAACCAATGCATGTAGGATGATTGAGCTGAAATATTACATAGTTTAGCTATTTAAAACCAATGTATTTTAAATTTTTCGTGACACTATTATTGGTTTAAGATGGAAAAATAGTTAATAAGCATAAATACGAGTTGTGATTTTTAATTGATTGATATCATGTTTATGCTTAATTTTATAATTATGATTTAATGGGACAATATTTCCTCACATATATAGTCTGTTTTTGATAATCTATTTTTCTTTTAATTTATTTTTGAGTGTTATTTCTTTCTTCTTATTTTCAGTTTAAATAAAATTCAAATGGGATCCAGTTGGAACTTTCGACCAAAAGTGCATATTAATTGAGAGGAATGAAGAGAATGAAGGAAGTACTTGGCAGCTAAAAAATAAGACACAAAATGAAGACGTGGTGACTTTCTTATCTTGATTGTTTATAAGCACATGTGATGAAGAAAATGGTTTGCAGTAGACAAATACATGCAAAGTTAAAGTTCAAAAAGGAGGCTGAAACCAAATAGAGGCATGTTGAAAAGAAAAACAAATAAAGAACATGGAAGTGCATGCCATGCCGTGCTTGACTTGAAGGAAGGAGTTTGGCAGCACCAACTTGAGGCAGCTATCTATATATATATATATATGTGTGTGTGTGTGTGTGTGTGGCTGGACGGTGCAGTAGGTACAAGAGAAGAGAAACTGCCGTGCTTGAGTTTTCAACCAAGAAGTGTCGTGCTTGAGTTTTGAACCAAGTGTGAAGCTAAATTATTTTTCTGGTGGGTGAGTAGAAATTAAAGTGCATGCCGTGCCGTGCATTACTTGGATTGGAGGGAGTTGTACATTGAATTTAAGTGCCATGCTTGACTTGTGGAGAGTGATAGAGTTGGTGGGAAATTGAAGATGAAGAAATGAATTAAGTTTTCTGATAAGAGAGTTGAAGATAGGTGCCGTGATTAAAGGGAATTAAAGAATGAATTCAGTGTGAAAGGGGTGAACCGACTTCACGTTTGGCTTGAGGCTATAAATATTGATATTCTTACTCTATTAGATATAGGGCAGGTTACGTGGGGGATAGAGGGGAGTTGAGGCGTGTTGGTCATGAGTAGAGAGGGAGGGAAGAGAGGGGTACGTGGTGGTAATTGAGGAAGCACCTAGTAGAGAACTGTGAGTTGAGAGAGAGATGTTGTGCTGGACGTGTAGAGAGAAGCAGTCGGTGAGAGGGGATTAGCTGGAGTTAAAGGGAGTCTGCTGGAATTATTTTTCTTGGAGGTGTGTAGGTCGGTTGGATGTAAGTGAGGTGCAGGCGAGAGATGATTGAAGGAGTGAAATGAGTGAGTCGGTTGAAGCGAACTGGAGTGATTTAATTGGCTATTTTGATAAGAGAGGGAGCTGAGGGAGTCTCGCCAGGAATTGAAGATTTTTAGTGTGGGGGTGACGTCTTGTATTCATTCTTCGTCCAGATTATTTTGGAGTCAACGTGAAGCAGTTTTCTTCTATTTTAGATTTATCTGTTTTAGTTTTCAGTTTTACGGTTTTAATCATTAATAGACTATTACTTTTCGGATTTGATTTTTATTTTGCAGTTTTTACTTTCATTTCAAATCTTGTGATTTATTCATTCAGCAGATTTTATTTTCTTGACATTTTCTTAGTTGTTTTCAGATTAGTTATTTCTGTGGCTCATTGTAATAAATATGTTTGGTTAAATTTTCATACTAAGGTTAGAGGTGGAGTTTAATGATTTAAATATTGTTTTCGAATCTACGTAAAATTTATTCTGCAAGCTTGATCGATTGAAGGATTGTATTATTGGATATTTTGATTATCTATATACTCATCTTGATTCATTGTGATTTTCAAATACAGTGAATGCTTGAGGAATCCCTGTGGTATTCAAATAGATTTGTAAATGTTTTAATCATCAATCGTTCACGCTCAATCATAAGCGACATTTTTTTTCTTGATCTTAAATGCTAAATCTTCCAATTAAACGGAATCATTATTTTAGTTTAATTGAAGTAAATCGATCGGAAACAATATCATAAATTATTAAACAGATCCTCGAAACCTTAGTCTTTCTCCATATCAATTCAGTTTATCATTTTAGTTTGATTCAGTTATTTTACAATCTTCATCTTTATATTCGATTGTACGTTTGTTTTAGTAATTTCGTTTCATCATCTCAATGTATTTTCTTTATCACAAAAGTCAATCCCTGTGGATTCGATCCTGTAAGATACTACAACACCTGTATACTTGCAGGTAAAACTGCACTAAATTTTTGGTTCATTAATTTGAGTCAAAGTTTAGATGTAAGAAGTTTTTGGCGCCGTTGCTGGGGATTGGAACGTGTGATAATTTTTTTTTTAAAAAAAAAATTTAGTAACCTTTTGCTAATTGTTTTTCATATTCTTTTTGCAGGTACGATTTTTTACGGAAAACAAAGCATGTAACATTGCTTCCATATTCATACCATTTGGTAATCTCGTTCCAAAATTTTTTCTTTTACTCTCTTGTTTGTTTTGCATTTTGTTTTTACTTTTTGAATGTGCTCAATCCTCTATGATGAATGATCTCGTGGCAACGTGATCAAACGGGTAGATTGAGAAAAGAGGAAATTGTTTTAAAAGAATTGGTTGATACTTTGTCAGGTGATTCTAAAAATTCTCATTCTAATACCATGACTGACAATCATAGTATTCATGATGAACAAGAAAATGAAGAGGCACAAAATAATCCGCCAATGAGAACTTTGCTCGAATATTTGCAGCCTACAAAGACAAGTACTCCATCTTACATGATTTTTCCTACGAATATGGGAAATTTTGATTTAAAACCGGG
The DNA here is from genome assembly GCF_018687715.1 of Carya illinoinensis. Classification (NCBI taxonomy): domain Eukaryota; kingdom Viridiplantae; phylum Streptophyta; class Magnoliopsida; order Fagales; family Juglandaceae; genus Carya; species Carya illinoinensis. The sequence continues at coordinate 32,310,712 of NC_056760.1, forward strand.
AGTAATCTAATTACTTCCCAAGTTTCATGGCTTAGATTCAGAAAGTCCTTATTTGCATCTAAAAGAATTTGAAGAAGTTTGTGCAACTTTACAAAACCAAACTATCAATGATGATGTTGTTAGATTAAAGTTGTTTCCATTCTCTTTGAAAGAAAAAGCTAAAAATTGGTTGAACTCCTTGAGACCAAGATCTATTGGCACATGGCAAGAAATGCAAAGAGAATTTCTGAAAAAGTTTTTTCCCACTCATAGGACCAACACTCTTCGCAGAAATATTATGAATTTTTCTCAAAAGGAAAATGAAACATTTTTTCAGTGTTGGGAATGTTTTAAAGAATTGTTGCTAACTTGCCCACATCATGGCTATGAGACTTGGCGCACCATTAGTTTTTTCTATGAAGGTTTAACATCTCAAATGCGTCAGTTTGTAGAAATGATGTGTAACGGTGATTTTTTAAATAAAGATCCTGATGACACTTGGGACTATTTTGACCAGTTAGCTGAAAATGCCCAATCTTGGGATAACACAGATCGTTCTGATTGGTCAAATGAGCCCAAACTCAGTGCCATGTCTCAAGAAGGTATGTATGTTCTTAAAGGAAATGATGATGTGAATGCTAGGATAGCAAGTCTGACAAGAAAAGTCGAAGCCATGGAACTTAAGAAGGTAAATTCAGCTAAGGCCATTGAAAAAGAAGAAAATTGTGGCATTTGTGAGATTAGTGGACACCTAACTCAGGATTGTCCAACAATCCCTGCTTTTAAAGAGGTGTTGCATGAACAAGCAAATGTCATGAATTTCTATAGGAGACCATTTTCTTCCCCTTATTCGGAAACATATAATCCTGGATGGAGAAATCACCCCAATTTTAGTTGGAGGAATGAGTCCAATTTAAATCAAAATCCTCAAGGGCCATCTTCTTCTACTCCTTATGTGCCTCCACATAAGAAAACCCTTGAGGAGACATTACAGACTTTTATGCAGGGACAAGCAAATATCAATACTCAGACAATGCAGGCCATTACTGAGATGAGAAGTTCTATTAGCAACTTGACCTCTGCATTGCATGCTCAAGAAAAGGTTAAGTTTCCTGCTCAACCTCAGCCGAATCCCAAAGCTAAATTTGAGGTAAGAAATTCAAATCCTTCTGATTCAAAATTTGAACATGCCAAGTCCATCACCACTCTACGCAGTGGAAAAATAATTGATAAGAGTATTTCAACAACGAAAGTTGATGGACCAACAACTCTTTAAATTCCAAGAGTGATGGTGAACTTGAGAAGGTTGAATTATATATGCCTGTGAAAGCCCCAATACCTGCCCCATTTCCTCAAAGATTGCAAGATTCTCACAAGTTGGTTCAAAATGCTGATATTTTTGAAATTTTCAAACAAGTAAAAATCAACATTCCTTTGTTAGATGCAATTAAGCAAATTCCATCGTATGCTAAATTTTTGAAAGATTTGTGCACAGTGAAGCGTACGATGAAGGTGCAGAAGAAGGCTTTTCTCACTGAGCAGGTAAGCGCCATCCTCCAGAATAATTCTCCACCGAAGTATAAAGACCCGGGTTGTCCAACAATTTACTGTGTGATTGGAAATTTTAAAATTGAAAAAGCTTTACTTGACCTTGGAGCTAGTGTTAACCTCCTATCCTACTCGGTATATGAGTAGTTGGGTCTTGGTGAGCTTAAACCCACCAAGGTAACACTCCAACTTGCTGACCGTTCAATTAAAATGCCGAGAGGGATAGTTGAGGATGTGCTAGTTCAAGTAGGCAAATTTTATTTCCCAGTGGATTTCATTGTTTTGGACATAGAACCTGTCTTTGATATTTGCACTCAAATTCCTATAATTTTGGGTAGGCCGTTCCTTGCGACCTCAAATGCTTTAATAAATTGTAGGAGTGGTGTGATGATAATTTCTTTTGGCAACATGACTTTGGAGTTGAATATTTTCAATATTTGTAAACAACCTGGTGATGATGATGATGTGCATGAAGTAAATTTGATCCAAACTCTTGTTCAAAATAAATTTGATTTGTCAAGTTTTTCTGACCCTCTTGAGACTTGTTTGGTTCATGGTATAAATTTTGGTGATGAGTCTGTGCTTGCATCTATGAATTTTTTGCTAGAATCTACTCCTATAATGGACACTGATAAGTGGAGAACATGTTTTGAGGAATTACCACCTCATGATGTCGTGTCTTTCCCTTTAAGTGTGAAAACACCAAAACTTGACTTGAAACCTCTACCTGCTGATCTCAAATATGCATTTTTAGGCCAAGCAGAGACATTACCAGTGGTCATTTCATTAAAACTGGATGAAATTCAGCAGAGCAAATTGATTGGTGTTCTCATTGAATACAAAGAGGCAATAGGATGGACCATAGTTGATATCAAAGGTATCAGTCCTTTGATTTGTACCCACAGGATTTATCTAGAGGACAATTCTAAACCCTCTAGAGAAATGCAGCGTAGACTAAACCCCAACATGAAAGAGGTTGTCAGAGCAGAGGTGTTAAAACTTCTGGATGTAGGGATCATTTATCCTATTTCTGACAGCAAATGGGTTAGTCCCACGCAGGTAGTACCCAAGAAATCTGGTGTGACTGTAGTTAAGAATGCTGATAATGAATTGATCCCAACTAGAGTTACTACTGGTTGGCGTATGTGCATTGACTACAGAAAATTGAATTCTGTCACCAGAAAGGATCATTTTCCCCTACCATTCATGGATCAAATCATTGAACGTGTAGCGGGCCATAAATTCTATTGCTTCCTAGATGGGGTTATTCTGGATATAACCAAATTGAGATTGCTCCTGAAGATCAAGAAAAGACCACTTTTACATGTCTATTTGGTACCTTTGCATATCGAAGGATGCCATTCGGACTCTGTAATGCTCCTGCTACATTTTAACGATGCATGATTAGCATATTCAGTGACATGGTAGAGCGTTTCGTTGAAATATTCATGGATGATTTTTCTATTTTTGGTGATTCATTTGATGAATGTTTGACTCATTTGGAAAGAGTGCTAATTAGATGCAAAGAAAAGAATTTGATTTTAAACTGGGAGAAGTGTCATTTTATGGTCACTCAAGGGATTGTTCTTGGTCATATTGTTTCTTCTCAAGGTTTTGAAGTGGACAAGGCCAAAATTGAATTAATTTCTAAAATGCCCATCCCAAAGAACATCAAGGATATCAGATCTTTTCCCTATCATGTAGGTTTTTACAGGAGGTTCATCAAAGGCTTCAGCACAATTTCTAGACCTTTGTGCAATTTATTGTCAAAGGAAAATTTTTTTGTGTGGACTGATGATTGTGAGTTAGCTTTTACAAAGCTAAAAGGTATGTTGATTTCAGCCCCAATTATGCGATCACCTGATTGGAATTTACCATTTGAGATTATGTGTGATGCTAGTGATTATGCTGTTGGAGCTGTGTTGGGCCAACGTAAGGACAAAAAGCCTTGTGTTATTTATTATGCAAGTAGAACTTTAAACAGTACTCAAATGAATTATTCAACAATTGAAAAAGAGCTACTTGCAGTAATTTTTGCACTTGACAAATTTCACTCTTATTTGATTGGATCTCAAATTGTCATCTTTACTGATCATGCTGCGTTAAAGTACCTTTTAGCGAAAAAAGATGCAAAGTCCAGGTTGCTTAGATGGATCCTTTTGCTACAAGAATTTGATTTGATAATCAAAGATAAAAAAGGAGTTGAGAATGTTGTTGCTTATCATCTGTTTAGACTTGTTCTTTCAGATTCCATAGAGACAGTTCCTATTAAAGACACATTTCCAGATGAGCAACTTTGAGGTATATCTCAAGTGCCATGGTACGCTGACATTGCTAATTTTCTTGCTACAGGTGAAATTCCTCACATTTGGACTCAACAAGATAAGAGGAAATTTTTTGTGGAGGTAAGAAAATTCTTTTGGGATGATCCATATCTGTTCAAATATTGCCCAGATAAGATAATTAGACGATGTGTTCCCAATAATGAATTTCAAAGTGTGATATCTTTTTGTCACTCTGGGGCATGTGGTGGCCATTTTTCTGGAAAGAAAACTGCTTTTAAAATTTTGCAATGTGGTTTCTATTGGCCTACCATTTTCAAGGACACCCATGAATTTTGTAAAACTTGTGAGCGTTGTCAAAAGTTGGGAAGTATTACCCGTCGGAGTATGATGCCATTAAATCCAATTTTGGTTGTTGAAATATTTGATTGTTGAGGCATCGACTTCATGGGACCCTTCCCAGTTTCTTTTGGCAATCTCTACATTTTGTTAGCTGTGGATTATGTGTCCAAATGGATTGAGGCTATTCCATGCAAAAACAATGATCACAAAGTGGTACTGAAATTTTTGAAAGAAAATATTTTATCAAGGTTTGGAACACCTCGAGCCATTATCAGTGATGGGGGTAAACATTTTTGTAACAAGCCTTTCGAGGCCTTAATGCAAAAATATGGTATTACTCATAAGGTTGCTACCCCTTATCATCCACAAACAAGTGGCCAAGTTGAGGTATCTAATCGGGAGATCAAATTTTTTTTAGAAACGACGGTTAACCCAAGTCGCAAAGATTGGTCTTTATGACTAATCAACGCACTTTGGGCATACCGTACTGCTTTTAAAACCCCGATTGGTATGTCCCCATATCGACTCATTTTTGGAAAGGCATGTCACTTACCTGTGGAATTGGAACACAAAGCTTATTGGGCAATCAAGCAATTTAATTTTGATATGGATAAAGCTTGCTCTCTTCGTAAGTTTCAGCTTAATGAGTTGGAAGAAATCAGGAATGAAGCTTACGAAAACTCTCGCATTGCCAAGGAGAGAATGAAAATTTTTCATGACAAAAATATTTTTCGAAAATCTTTTGATCCTTCATAAAAAGTTTTGTTGTATAATTCAAGGCTCCATTTATTTCCTGGCAAGTTTCGATCCCGATGGAATGGCCCCTTTATTGTAAAAACTGTTTATCCTTTTGGGGCCATTGAGATAGAAAATCCAGAAAATGGTAATGTTTTTAAAGTTAATGGACAAAGGTTGAAACCATTTTTGGATGATTTTACTCCAGAGGTTGAGTCCACTACTCTGGAGGATCCTGCTTATTAGAATTAATTTCTGATTCCTCATTGTATATACCATATTTGTTTTGTTTTGTTTTTCTTTCTTTTACTTTTTGTGTCTTTTAACTTTGACAGAAATTTACTCCTTGCGTACACTCGAGTATCTCAGGTGAATTCTTTCCTCTCTGTTTAATTATTTTCGTCTCAATATATGTTCTACAGTGTTTATCTTGCTCCAATTCATGCCTGTATAGCATATATTATCGAACATTCAATTGCTGAACATTGAGACAATGTCACATTTAGTTGGGGGGAGGGTTTTCTGTTAAAAGTGTGTTAGTACCAAAAAAAATAATAATAATAAAAAAAATAAAAGTAAAAATTTGTGAGGTGCATTGAAACATAAATGATTAACACACACTTCTGGCATTTTTGTGAAATTTGAGTATCTTGGTGGAGTAGTTGAGCGGAATTATTTTGTAAAGATTTATTTTCAACCTTAAGCATAGAACATGACTTATGATGCATCATATTTTGTTGAGGAGTGACTTAAAACACCGGGATGCGATATCTACAAAAATGAGAATTAATATAATTTATATAGAATGAAGGGCAAGTTTTGAAAGAACATTTTGCACATGCTTATACTTGTAGTGTTCCTCATTAATGTTAATTGATTTAAAACAAGAGAAGTAAACTGCAGGACTATCGAGGCTTATGAAAAAAAAAAAAAAGATAGAAATTAAAAAAAAATCATGTAATTTTTTCTTAATAAAGGGCTAGAAACAGTTACCCAAAACTTTGGGGGTTGAGTGTTCAACCTTTAAACAGAATTGGCGTGAAAATTGTTAGTCCCTTAGGCTTTGAGGTAGTTAGAATCAATAATGATTAATCTTAAGGTTGAAAAATCCTATGATAAATCATGCTTATTAGTGAGGAACACACACAGGTTTAGCCACACACACATATCCAAGTTCTAATACATTTGCCCCAATTCTATGTGAACAATTATTGAGACTTTCCTTGTGGATACAACTCCTGGTGTTGAGAGTCACGAATCAATTTTTTGTGAGAATTCATAATTATGTTTGATTGTTTTTGTTTGAATTTCAAGCTTTATGCAATGTTCATCTCAATTAATTTTCACTATTTTGCTCAAGGATTAGCAAAAAGTTAGTTGGGGGGTGTGATTGAGCTGAAATATTGCATAGTTTAGCTATTTAAAACTAATGTATTTTAAATTCTTCGTGACACTATTATTGGTTTTAGATAGAAACATAGTTAATAAGAATAAATACGAGTTGTGATTTTTAATTGATTGATATCATGTTTATGCTTAATTTTATAATTATGATTTAATGGGACAATATTTCCTCACATATATAGTCTGTTTTTGATAATCTATTTTTCTTTTAATTTATTTTTGAGTGTTTTTTCTTTCTTCTTATTTTCAGTTTAAATAAAATTCAAATGGGATCCGGTTGGAACTTTTGACCAAAAGTGCACATTAATTGAGAGGAATGAAGAGAATGAAGGAAGTACTTGGCAGCTGAAAAATAAGACACAAAATGAAGACATGGTGACGTTCTTATCTTGATTGTTTATAAGCACATGCGATGAAGAAAATGGTTTCCAGTAGACAAATACATGCAAAGTTAAAGTTCAAAAAGGAGGCTGAAACCAAATAGAGGCATGTTGAAAAGAAAAACAAATAAAGAACATGGAAGTGCATGCCGTGCCATGCTTGACTTGAAGGAAGGAGTTTGGCAGCACCAACTTGAGGTAGCTATCTATATATGTGTGTGTGTGTGTGGCTGGACGGTGCAGTAGGTACAAGAGAAGAGAAACTGCCGTGCTTGAGTTTTCAACCAAGAAGTGTCGTGCTTGAGTTTTCAACCAAGTGTGAAGCTAAATTATTTTTCTGGTAGGTGAGTAGAAATTGAAGTGCATGCCGTGCCGTGCATTACTTGGATTGGAGGGAGTTGTACATTGAATTTAAGTGCTGTGCTTGACTTGTGGAGAGTGATAGAGTTGGTGGTAAATTGAAGATGAAGAAATGAATTAATTTTTCTGATAAGAGAGTTGAAGATAGGTGCTGTGATTAAAGGGAATTAAAGAATGAATTCAGTGTGAAAGGGGTGAACCGACTTCACGTTTGGCTTGAGGCTATAAATATTGATATTCTTACTCTATTAGATATAGGGCAAGTTACGTGGGGGATAGAGGGGAGTTGAGGTGTGTTGGTCATGAGTAGAGAGGGAGGGAAGAGAGGGAGGGAAGAGAGGGGTACGTGGTGGTAATTGAGGAAGCACCTAGTAGAGAAGTGTGAATTGAGAGAGAGATGTTGTGCTGGACGTGTAGAGAGAAGCAGTCGGTGAGAGGGGATTAGCTGGAGTTAAAGGGAGTCTGCTGGAATTATTTTTCTTGGAGGTGTGTAGGTCGGTTGGATGTAAGTGAGGTGCAGGCGAGAGATGATTGAAGGAGTGAAATGAGTGAGTCGGTTGAAGGGAACTGGAGTGATTTAATTGGCTATTTTGATAAGAGAGGAAGCTGAGGGAGTCTCGGCAGGAATTGAAGATTTTTAGTGTGGGGGTGACGTCTTGCATGCATTCTTCGTCCAGATTATTTTGGAGTCAACGTGAAGCAGTTTTCTTCTATTTTAGATTTATCTGTTTTAGTTTTTAGTTTTACGGTTTTAATCATTGATAGACTATTACTTTTCAGATTTGATTTTTATTTTGCAGTTTTTACTTTCATTTCAGATCTTGTGATTTATTCATTCAGCAGATTTTATTTTCTTGACATTTTCTTAGTTGTTTTTAGATTAGTTATTTCCGTGGCTCATTGTAATAAATATGTTTGGTTAAATTTTTGTACTAAGGTTAGAGGTGATGTTTAATGATTTAAATATTGTTTTTGAATCTACGTAAAATTTATTCTGCAAGCTTGATCGATTGAAGGATTGTATTATTGGATATTTTGATTATCTATATGCTCATCTTGATTCATTGTGATTTCCGAATACAGTGAATGCTTGAGGAATCCCTGTGGTATTCAAATAGATTTGTAAATGTTTTAATCATCAATCGTTCACACTCAATCATAAGCGACTTTTTTTTCTTGATCTTAAATGCTAAATCTTCCAATTAAACGGAATCATTATTCTAGTTTAATTGAAGTAAATCGATCGGAAACAATATCATAAATTATTAAACAGATCCTCGAAACCTTAGTCTTTCTTCATATCAATTCAGTTTATCATCTCAGTTTGATTCAGTTATTTTACAATCTTCATCTTTATATTCGATTGTATGTTTTTTTAAGTAATATCGTTTCATCATCTGAATTTATTTTCTTTATCACAAAAGTCAATCCCTGTGGATTTGATCCTGTAAGATACTACCACACCTGTATACTTGCAGGTAAAACTGCAATAAATTTTTGGTTCATTAATTTGAGTCAAAGTTTAGGCACAACATAGGACAAATTTCAAAGCATTCTTCTATTTCCCTCATGATGGGATGGCATGGGGAAGACCAAAGGTTACTTGTGGGTGGGGTGTCGTGTAGCCTTCCATCCTCAAAACTGAAACCCTTTCATGCCTCCATTTCCTATTTTGTCCTTCCTCCCTTGTCCAGGTTTAATACACTTAGGGGTCCATAGGTCATCATTTCCTTAAAACCCTAATCTTCCTAAGAGCTCCCTCCAATGCATGGGTGACAAGTGGCATGAGGAGTGTGTGTGCCTTGGGTGCCAAATCTTGACAAGCCTTGAGGTGACTTTTTGGATCATTCCCTAGGTGACCCTTGAACCCTTTTCCCCCTTTTTGCCGTTGGCTACATCCCCTCTTGTCCTCTCAAAATTCTTCTAGAATATGCCTTTTTATCTTCCCAAGTATGATATGTCTTGGAACTCCAAAAGCACTTCTTGTCCCAAGCTTGACATGTGTCAATTTTTAGGGGATTGAGCCATGCATGTGGGCATCCAAAATGCCTTGGTCGAACCCTATTTTGCTTCTTCCACTTTTTGTTTTCTAGAAATCCAATGCATACTTGACAAGTGTCATCCTTGCTTCTTCCCAAGGTTCCAAATGATGAGTTCCCTTCTAAAAAGATCAAAAACTCCTTATGCCATGTGGTGCCTCCTCCTTGTGCAAGGGCTCAACTTGGGCCTTCTAAAGCAAATACCCTCATGGGCCTACTTCCTTGGGCCTATTTCTTCTATTTCCTTTTATGGGCTAGAGAGCCATATACTAAAAGATCCAAATCCAACCTAAAAAAAAAATAAAATAGAAAAGGCATAATGAACTCTTCCAACACTTAGTTAAAATCCAAAGGCAAAAATCATCATACATGCAAAAATGTAAACAAGGCTCCTTATGAAAAATTCGGGGTGTTATACTTAGCAAGTTAACAACCAACTTAAATTAATAGTTTATAGATACAAGCATGACAATGAAAGACATGAATGCTAATGTGCACATGAATGTGATGGGCCCTAAGGTGGACTAAGTCGTAAAGATCCTTTACAAGTTTCAGATGGGTTAATTACAAGATCAAGAGTTAGGAAGATCAAGGAAGGTATGCATGGATGGGGGTACAATCTACTTGAGACGTGTTTAGAAAGAGCCCAACATTCAAGATGGGCTTGAGAGGAGGAGATCCAGTTTTCATCCACGTGATATGCTACGAAAGACACGACTTGGGCTTATTGTTAATGAAGGCCTTGAACTTATTTATTTCAATAAAAGAGCTTATTTTATTAGATTAGAATAAGTGGGCTTGAGGATGTCAGCCCACAGATATATGTCTTATTTCTACTGAACTAGGGTTTTTGGGAAGGCCTTGTATTTTGGCCAAGGGCATATTTGAAAAGTTATTATTTAAAGTGAACTAGGGTTTTAGATGTACTGTAGCCGGGGCACTGTTCACGCTACAGTACCCGCGGCTCATTTAGGGTTTTGGGAATTGTTATTTAAACTACTTGTAGCCTTATTTGAGAAGGAAATTATTGAATTTTCATTGTGAGTGAGTTTTCTCCTCTTGTTCTTAATTGAACTCTTGAACTTATCAAAGGTAAATCACAACCTTTGTGGCGTTCCTCCTTGTAATTTGGGTTCTTGAGACGGGATTTCATTGGGTCTAGATTTTAATATAATCTAGATTCTTGAAACGATATCTCAACGGGTCTAAATTCTCTATCCATAGACCTGAGTTTGGCGTTCTTGGGTTGGTTGCCAATATTGTTGTTGGGTCTCAAAGCGAGTTGATTGGGATTCACATCATTTGGTATTCAGAGCAAGGTTTCCAATCAAGTCTGATTCTATCTTTTATTTATCGGATCTTTAATTCTAGGGCTTCATTGTTCTAGGGTTACCAAAAAAAAAAAAAAAAAAAAGAACAGAAATTCATTTTTCCTAGTGCTGCCAAATTATTCTATCATTTGGGTTTCATGTTCATCATCATAAGATTGCTAAATCCCTTGTTTGAGGGCTACCTAAATTTGCACCATCTAGGGTTTGAAATTTCTAGGGTTTCATTGATTCCTTCTATTTTTCTTGTCAATTTTTTATGTGATTGAATTCAATTGTTTGATTATCACAATTGAATATTTCTATTTGTGGTTGAAATGTTGAGAAAAGAAAAGAAAAAAAAAAAAAAAGAAAGGAAAGGAAAGGAAAAGAAAATAAAGGAAAAGAAAAGAAAAGAAAAGAAAGGAAAAGAAAAGAAAAAAAATTCGAAAAAAAAAAAAGAAGAGAAAGAAAGGATTTTGGGTATAGGTTGTTTGAAATACTTTGCCATATGAAATTGATTGAACCATCTTTAAAGGGGCTGAATACATTTTTTCTAGTTGGTGTCTTGTTTTGTAATTACTCTTTCCTTCGTATAATTTCCTTGATTCTCATGTCATTATTGTTCCTTCTGTGTTTCTCTTGTTTTTGTTTCTTGGATCTAATTGCTAGTTGGGACTAAACAAGGTTGCTTTGTCTTGATTGAGTTCAATTAGTTCTGAAAGAACTTGAGTGGGAAAACTCTTGAGGTAAAAGGCAAGAGAGTGTGAGTTCATTATAAAAAAAAAGCCAATTTAGAGTGAAACACGAGTGGAGTGCCATTATTTGAGTGTAAACATGTAAGGGAGAGCGTGTGAGGTCTTTTTCCACTAGCATTCTTTTTGTGCAACACATAGAATGTCTCATTAAAGTGACTCATAACCAAAGGGGATGTCAAATAATTCATTTGTATTGCAAGTCATGCAACAACAACTTGAGTAGTTAAATTTGAAGTTGGAGTAAGTGAGGAATAAGATGGATTAACAAGATACATTGATTAGAACTCTGCAAAGTGGGGGAGATAGGAGGAGACGTAAGCCTAGTATTGAACATGAGTATAAGAATGAGGAATATGGTGAGTCTCTTATTGTCAGACGTGCTGTCAATACACATAGTAAGATGGATGATACAGAGAAGCAGAGAGAGAAGAACATTTTTCATACTAGATGCCACATCAACAACAAGATATGTAGTATGATTATTGATGGGGGGAGTTGTAGTAATGTGGCTAGCACTACTTTAGTTCAAAAATTGAATTTACCTACCTTGAAACACCCTAGACCATACAAGTTGCAGTGGTTGAATGATTGTGGGGAGGTTAGGGTAAATAAGCAAGTGTTAGTTTCTTTTTCAATTGGGAGGTACAAGGATGAGGTACTTTGTGATGTAGTACCAATGCATGCTGGCCATATTTTGTTGGGGAGGCCGTGGCAGTGTGATAGGAGAGTGATCTATGATGGGTTTAGGAACTTGTACAATTTTGAAAAGGATGGAAAAACAAGCAAACTTGCTCCTTTAACTCCAACACAGGTCCATGAGGACCAACTAAAGTTGAAAGGTGAGGTTGATCAAAAAAGAAAGAGAGAAAGTGAGATTGATCAAAAAAGAAAGGGAGAAAGTGAGATTGATCAAAAAAGAAAAAGTAAAAGTGAGATTGAGAAAAAAAGAAATAGTGAGGCCAAAACCTCAAGAGAAGGAGAGAGTGAAAAGAACAAAGAGAGTGAAGAAAAAATAGAGAGTGAAAAGAAAAAAGAGAGTGAAAAGGAAAAAGAGAGTGAAAGAAAAAAACAGAGTGAAAAGAAAAAGGAGAGTGAAAAAAAAAAAAGCAGGAGTAAAGAAATTGAGAGAAAAACAAAGAGAGAAGTGAGTTTTTATGTTAAGGAAAATTTTACTACTAACGGATTTAATGAATCTTTGTCTAGTATTGTTATGTCTTTGTTGCAGGGATATAAGGTTGTAATTCCTAGTGGAGTGTTTAGTGGATTGCCATCTATTAAAGAGATAGAGCATTACATTGATTTTATGCCAGGTGCGACAATCCCTACCCGACCTTTCTTTGAAGAATATAAGTCCTTGACGCACTTGAAGGGACAAGATAAGTTGAATAGAATTCATGCCAAGTGGGTTCAATTCATTGAGACCTTTCCTCATGTAATTCAGTACATACATGGTAAGAAAAATTTTGTGTTTGATGCTTTAGCAAGAAGGTATGTCCTTGTCATCATTTTAGATACAAAATTATTGAGACTTGAATATGATAAGAAATTGTATGTTATTGATGATGGCTTGGCTAGTGCGTATAGAGTATGTGAGAAAACATCGTTTGGTAAGTTCTGTAGATTAGATTGGTACTTGTTTAGAGAGAAAAGACTTTTTGTGCCTTCTAGTCTTATGCGTGAGTTGCTTGTGCATGGATGTGGTTTGTTGGGAAGTTTTGATATAAAAAGGACTTTAGACGTGTTGCATGACCATTGGTGGGAGTACTTCTTGCCATTCATTAAGTTTGCATATAGTTGGAGTGGTCACTTTGGTATAAAGAATATTTTAGGCATAATGCGTGAACATTGATGGGAGTATTGTTTCCCATTCATTGAGTTTGCATATAGTTGGAGTGGTCACTTTGGTGTAAAGAAGAGTTTAGGCGTATTGCATGAACACTTTCGGGAGTACGGTTTACCATTCATTGAGGTTGCATATAATTTGAGTGATCATTTTGGTGTAAGGAAGACTTTAGATGTGTTTCATGAACGTTTGTGCGAGTTTCATTTTCCATTCATTGAATTGTTGCATGAACATTTTCGAGAGTATCATTTGTCATTATTAAAGTTCTCATATAATAAGACCATGCATACTACTATTTCTCATTCATCTTTTGAAGTTGTTTTTGGCTTTAATCCACTTATTCCTTTTGATTTAATGCCTTTATCTGTTGATGACAGAAGTAGTTTGGATGGACATTTCCAAATTCTTGATAAAATTAATGATACTTCATATCTAGTGGATCTTCCAGGTAAGTATCATGTGTTTGCTATTTTCAATGTAATCGATCTTTTTCCCTTTAATCTAGGTGGGGATTCGAGTATGAATCCTTTTGAGGAGAGGGGGAACGATGGGCCCCAAGGTGGACCAAGTCGTAAAGATCCTTTGCAAGTTTCAGATGGGTTAATTACAAGATCAAGAGTTAGGAAGATCAAGGAAGCTATGCATGGATGGGGGTGCAATCCACTTGAGACGTGTTTAGCAAGAGCCCAACATTCAAGATGGACTTGAGAGGAGGAGATCCAGTTTTCATCCACGTGATATGCTACGAAAGACACGATTTGGGCTTATTGTTATTGAAGGCCTTGAACTTATTTATTTCAATAAAAGAGCTTATTTTATTAGTTTAGAATAAGTGGGCTTGAGGATGTCAGCCCACAGATATATGTCCTATTTCTATTGAACTAGGGTTTTTGGGAAGGCCTTGTATTTTGGCCAAGGGCATATTTGAAAAGTTATTATTTAAAGTGAACTAGGGTTTTAGATGTACTGTAACCGGGGCACTGTTCACGCTACAGTACCGCGGCTCACTTAGGGTTTTGGGAATTGTTATTTAAACCATTTGTAGCCTCATTTGAGAAGGCAAGACATTTTTTATTGAATTTTCATTGTGAGTGAGTTTTCTCCTCTTGTTCTTAATTGAACTTTTGAACCTATTAAAGGTAAATCACAACCTTTGTGGCGTTCCTCCTTGTAATTTGGGTTCTTGAGACGAGATTTTATTGGGTCTAGATTTTAATATAATCTAGGTTCTTGAAACGATATCTCAACAGGATTTTCATCCACGTGATATGCTACGAAAGACACGACTTGGGCTTATTGTTATTGAAAGCCTTGGACTTATTTATTTCAATAAAAAAGTTATTTTATTAGTTTAGAATAAGTGGGCTTGAGGATGTCAGCCCACAGATATATGTCTTATTTCTATTGAACTAGGGTTTTTGGGAAGGCCTTGTATTTTGGCTAAGGGCATATTTGAAAAGTTATTATTTAAAGTGAACTAGGGTTTTAGATGTACTGTAGCTGGGGCACTGTTCACGCTACAGTACCGCAGCTCACTTAGGGTTTTGGGAATTGTTATTTAAACTACTTGTAACCTCATTTGAGAAGGCAATACATTTTTTATTGAATTTTCATTGTGAGTGAGTTTTCTCCTCTTGTTCTTAATTGAACTCTTGAACTTATCAAAGGTAAATCACAACTTTTGTGGCGTTCCTCTTTGTAATTTGGGTTCTTGAGACGGGATTTCATTGGGTCTAGATTTTAATATAATTTAGGTTCTTGAAATGAGATCTCAATGGGTCTAAATTCTCCATCCATAGACCTGAGTTTGGCGTTCTTGGGTTGGTTTTCCAATATTGTTGTTGGGTCTCAAAGCGAGTCGATTGGGGTTCACATCAGAATGTGTGTGACATCACTTGGCAAATAGCATGTTATGTGCTGACATAACCTGGAAATTGACATGAACTGAAGTGAACAGACTTGAAACTAGACTGAACATGAACTAACATGAGGTGCAACTGAACATGAATTGAATTTGAAACTAAACATGAACTTAACTTGAAACTGAACTTAAAACTGAACTTGAAACTGAGCATGAGCTGAACTTGAAATTGAGCATGAACTGAACTTAAAACATATTCTTGTTGCATGGGGTTACTACAATGATCTTATCTCATGGGGTTGCCACGATATTCTTATTTTATGGAGTTGCCATGATACTCATCTCATGGGATTACTATGATTTAATAATAACGAATTGAATAATAACTTGAATGTATGTGAACGTAACATGACTAGACTTGGAAAATATTTATTAATGGACTCATATAACTCATGACGCAAAACGTGAAGTGACATGTTCATGTAACTAATGGCATGGGATAACATGGCATGTAAAGATCAACGTGTACCTAGAAATAAGTTATGGCATGATATAACATGGTGCGTAACAAATAAACATGCACTTAGAAATAAATTATGGCATGACATAACATGGCATGTAACAGATAAACATGTACTTGGAAATAAACCATGGCATGACATAACATAATGTGTAACAGATAAACATGACATGACATGATATAACGTGTAACCGATAAGTATGTACTTGAGTTGAAAACATAGCATCACATAACATAACATGTATTTAAGTATAACAATATGAATGATGGTTTCTTACTATCATACATACACAAGTATCCTCAAAGTAAGTTAGAGGCAAACTTATATTGATTGTAACCCGACATAAATTAATGCGAAATAACTTGAATTGAAAATAGATATTTCTAAGAGTTAGAAACTCCTCATTAACACACTTAGAAACATACAATTACTAACTTATGGCAAAACTACCATTTTACACATCTACTTGTAAGACAATTACCATTTTATCCCCAAATTAAGGTTTTGCATCCTAACTTCAAAACTCACCAAAATTTACAATCTTCATGTAAATTTTGTCCTAAATCCATGTAACATGCCACCTAAAGGCAACTTAGAATTTGATTAACCATGACCATAGCTAAGGTGAAGTAATGATCCTTAAGGAAAGGTAACTACTCGATCAAAATTTGGCAAGAATAACTTCCACCCTTGGTTAGTAAGTACTTTTCTTGGACTCCTAGAGTAATATGGGGGTTTGAGGAAATAATTGCCAAGAGAATTGGTCCATAGCAAGTCAAGGGATTTGGAGGGATTCTTTTGTAGAAGGCCCAAAGATTGGTTATGATAAGAGTCCAAGCTTAATAAGATAGAAGGCCAAGGATAGGCCCAAGGTTTATTGGGCCAACTTAATAAAACCTAAGGCTAAGATTCAACTTAGTGAACTATTGAGTCCCAAGAGAAGTACCAATAAAGATTTAAACATGAGGTCCAAGGAAAGGCCCCTTTCAAGGCCCATATAAAGATTTAAATCTTCGGTATAAGTGGTCCAATGAGAATGCAAACAAAGCTTAGGATTCTCATGCAAGACCTCAAAACATTGAATTTCTCTCTCTAAAATCAACCAACACACCGCTAGGGATGTTTTCCAACCATGGTCAAATACCTAACTTGAGTTTAGGTTTCTATTTCCAAAATCCCTCATCATTTGCATGAATAGTAACTTAATCATCAAGATCTTCCTAGTTTTCTTCTAGTTCTCTTCTTCATGATTTTTGATTTGCTATTTTCCTCTTTACCTCATGTCTTGCATCACTCTTAGACAACCCTAGAATATATTAAACCCAACCCATGTCACTTGAACAAAAGGCATGTCAATGCCACTAAAACCAACCAATCGGCACACCTAGTCTAAGTGCTCCCCCCTCTTGTCTCTTTGTGCAAACCGATAGACTCCATTGCAACTAGGGCTGTAATCGAGTCAAGCTTTCAGGTCATCAAGTAGAGCTGAACTCAAATAATTCATGTTTGATCTTGAACTGAGAGCTAATCAAACACGAGCTGAGTTGAGTTATTTATTGAGCTTTGTTTGTACTCTTTAATGAGCCTGAGCTGAGTTGAATTATTACTCAAGTTTTGCTTGTACTCTTATATATATTTTGAATGAATTGAATAATTAAAAATACCAAATTACAAAAAAAAAATGTTAAATATAATGAATTCTTTACAATTAATATATATACTATATATATATTTTTGAAATCACGCCATATCATATATAATATATATCATCAATATTCGTCCCTTTTGCATGTGTGTGTGTGTGTGTATATATATATATATTTTCTTTTTTTTGAAAAACACACACCATATCATTGATTAACTTAGAGGTATACAAGATACATCATTTGTAACAGAAGTTTTGACCACCTCGGGTCCATATTCTAGCCAAACTATTTCTTCAACTTCCTTGATGGCTACCTTGGTTGCTGTGTGGGTTGCATTGTTTGCAGACTTGTAGACAAAGGATAGCCTCCACGTTAGGTGAAGCTCCATTAACAGCTACATATCTTCTGTCTCCTGACCAAGCCATGAATTGTCTTCACATTTAGAATTAATAGCATCTATAACCACTTTGGCAGCCCCCTCGAAAATTACTCGATTCATTCCCAACTCAACACATAACTCCATGGCTCTGTGAAGAGTTGTTCTTTCTGCTTGAAAGGCTAAAAAGATCTACTCCTTTGGGGCTATTAAGCAAGCTTGTAGGCCCTCTTCACTACCTCTCAAAATAATCCCCATTCCCATTCTGTTTGAATTATTGTCATAAGCTGCATCAAAGTTTACCCTGAAAAAAGGCCACTCAGGTGGCTGCCATTGCTAGCTTGAGCTTGCTGGATTAGAGCACCCAACAGGCCTAGTGCTGTTCTTCTGGTTGATCTCCTTGAGCATAGATAGGTCAGCTTAAGCCATAGCTGTAATTGTAGCAGGACTTTTGAACTGGTCTAGAAAGACAAAAGCATTTCTTCTACGCCAAATATGGTAGCAGAGAATTGCAGCCAATTCTAAATCTTCACGGTTTAAACTCCCAACCATCTCTTCCCATAAATGCTAGAAGTTAGTAAAAGAACTTTTCCACCTCCTAAACTTGCTGTTTTCACCCCCCCCCCCCCCCACACAGCTACTGCTAGTGGATAGGCCTAAAGGGTATGTAAAGCAGTTTCTATCTCTCCATTACAAATAGGACAGAGGTTACTATCAACAATTCTCTTTCTGAAGAGACACTTCCTGTTTTTGATCCCTCTATTAACTCTACTCCTTTCGATGGTGTTAATACCTTAATCTATACTATTATCAAGCACTTTATTGGTACTCCTTCTAATATTACAAATCATGTTTCTGATTATTTAAATAATTTGCGATGCTGTCAAATGTCTGATTACAGATGGTATCAAGATGTTTTTACCTCCAGAGTAATGCTTCGAGACAACAGTCAGAAGCCTTACTGGAAGGAAAAATTCATTTGATGGTTTACCTCATCTTTTTGCTCTCAAAGTCAAGGATGAACTCACTGATACCTCAGGGTTTCTTAATTATGATAATTTCACTTATGGTGATATTTTCAACATAATTAAGAAGCTGGGTATTAGTATGTGCAATGATCAACGTATGCTTCGTCAACAGTTGAAAAATAGTAAGAAAGCCAAGTACGAAATGGGAACATTTTGTGAACAGTATGGCCTTCCTCCTATTGCTCCTTCTAGACGAAAGCCCAAGCAGTTTAAACAGTTTTCCAAACCTCGTGGTGGTTACAGGAGAAAACCCCGTGATGATTTCTACAAAAAATCACCTAACAAGAAATCCTTTCCTAAAAAGAAGAATTTCCAAAATGTTTCAAAAGGAAAATGTTTTAATTGTGGGAAGAAGGGACATTTTGCTGATAAATGTACCCAGAAACCTAACAAATTCAAAAATAAGCTTAATGCATTGAATATTAGTGTCATTGATCAAGAAGAATTATTCCAACTCATGGAAATGAAAGCTTCTTCCTCTGACATGAGTGAATTCAGTTCTAGTGATTCAGAATATCACTCAGAAACTGAATCTTCTAATTCTCCCATTATTAAGCTTGGTTGTAACTGCACTGACTCTTGTTGCAAACCTACAGGAAAAACAATTAATGTTTTATCCAAAGGTGAAGAACAAGAAAATCTTTTATTAACTATGATTTCACAAATTCAGGATCCAGAGCTTAAACAAGAATACCTTCTTAAGCTCAAGAAGACACTGACTCATCCTGAGTCAGAGCCTCCTAAACAAAGGGTCAATTTTCAAGAAACTTTAGAAAGGTTTCAGAAGAAAAAACCTAAAGAAGTTTCCACCCAAGATTTACAAAATGAAGTAAATCTAATAAAAAAAGAGATTATTGAACTCAAGACTGAGGTCAATAAACTCAAAGATTCAAACTCTGCTTTACAGCAAGAGCTTTTATGTGTTAAAATTGATAAACAGTTTGATCATAACATCCCTTCTGATGATGAGCAGCCTTCTAGTTCTGAGAAAACTGAAGAGAAATCTTCAGAAAATCAGATTGCTTTAATTCGCCATTCCATTCCCCCCAAATGGTTTTCACGTGTTAACATTATCATTGCTCATGATTTCAAATTCTCTGTTGTTGCTATGATTGATTCCGGATCGGATATGAATTGTATCCAAGAAGGATTAGTTCCCATTAGATATTATGAAAAATCTACTGAAAAGCTATCTGCGGCAAATGGATCTAAGATGAAGATCAATTATGAGTTAAGCAATGCTTATGTTTGCCAAGATAATGTTTGCTTCAAAATCCCTTCTGTTTTAGTCCGAAATATGTCTGATAAAGTCATATTAGGAATCCCTTTTATCTCTGCTTTATATCCTTTTATTTCTGACAAAGATGCTATCACTACTGATCCTTTTGGACAGAAAGTGAAATTTACTTTCGCTACAAAATTCGAAATCGACACTGACAAAAGCTTGAAATCCTTGCTTTTGGCAAAAACCCAGCATTTGAATTCCCTTCAACAGGAAATCAAATACAAAAAGATCTCTGAACATTTGTCTAATCCTTTGCTCCAATAAAAAATTACTGATTTTAATCAAAGATTAATCTCTGATGTTTGTTCTGATCTCCCCAATGCTTTTTGGCATAGGAAAAAACATGTTGTTTCCCTTCCTTATGTTAAGGATTTCTTTGAGAAAAACATTCCCACTAAAGCTCGCCCTATTCTGATAAATAGTGAAACTTTAGAATTCTGTAAACAACAAATCAAAGATTTGCTTGCTAAAAACATTATTAGACCTAGTAAGTCTCCATGGTCTTGTGCTGCTTTCTATGTCCAAAAAAATGCAGAAATAGAAAGAGGTACTCCTCGTCTAGTTATTAATTACAAACCTTTGAATAAAGTCTTAGAGTGGATCAGGTATCCCATCCCCAACAAAAATGACTTAATACAGAGATTAAGTGATGCAGTAGTCTTTTCCAAATTCGACCTTAAGTCAGGATTTTGGCAAATCCAGATCTGTGAGTCAGATAGATACAAAACTGCATTCACTACTCCCCTTGGTCACTATGAGTGGAACATGATGCCCTTTGGCCTAAAAAATGCCCCTAGTGAATTCCAAAATATCATGAATGACATTTTCAATGCCTTCACCCATTTTACCATTGTTTACATTGATGATGTTCTCATATTCTCCAAATCCATTGATGAACACTGGAAACATTTGCAAACGTTTCTTGATATCATCAGAATAAATGGTCTTGTTGTTTCTGCAAAGAAAATCAACTTGTTCCAGACCAAGATTCGTTTCCTTGGTTATGATATTTCAGAAAGCAAAATTAGACCCATCAATCGGGCTATAGAATTTGTTGACAAATTTCCTGATGTCATCACTGATAAAAATCAATTACAAAGATTCCTTGGTTCCCTCAATTATGTTGCTGAATTCTATCAAAACATGAGAAAACAGTGCAAACCATTGTTTGATCGTCTGCACACTAATCCTCCTATTTGGACAGATATCCATACCAATCTTATTAAGCATATCAAGGCATATGTCAAAACTCTTCCATGCCTTGGTATTCCTACTCCTGATTCCTTCAAAATTGTGGAAACAGATGCCTCAGACATAGGTTATGGCGGCATTCTAAAACAAAAAGTTTCACCAGACTCTTCTGAGCAAATTGTTCGTTTCCATTCTGGAGTCTGGAACCCTGCACAGCATAATTATAGCACTATTAAGAAGGAAATACTTGCTATAGTATTGTGCATATCAAAATTCCAAAGTGATTTATTAAACAAAAAATTCCTGTTACGCATTGATTGCATGAGTGCTAAATATGTATTAGAACAAGATGTTCAAAACATTGCATCTAAACATATTTTTGCCAGATGGCAAGCTATTTTAAGTGTTTTTGACTTTGATATTGAGTATATTAAAGGTTCTGATAATTCTATTCCTGATTTCCTTACTCGTGAATTCTTGCAGCAACCATGAGCAAAAAACGAGATAAAGGAAAACAAATTGTCCCCGCCCCACCACCACCTGTTTCAACCAAACCGGCACCTCCTGTGGAAATTGCCAACCGATTTACTACCTTGGGTAGTATATCAAAACCTGCTTCTTTTGCTTCAACTGTTTTAGCTCCATATGATCCATATGCCAAACCTATTGCTTCAGCAACAGCAAGGCCTACTCAATTATTCCTCCCTGCTTCAAAAACCCAATACATCAAAAAAATGTATTCTTGGGACTGATTCTACATTGAACCCAATCGATCCATAGACACAGATCCCTACAAAATAGCTACCCGCTATTTTCCCCCCAATTTCCATTGGATCCCGGAGAATCCATCCAAAAATCTCCAGTTTTATTCCAGTATCCTGATCCACACTGATTCCTTAACCATTAAACCTATTTATGATAAAACAGATGATTTCAAACTGATTTATCATAGTGCTTATATTCTCAGATTCATCACTGAAGAAGATTGGGGTACACACACCTCTACTTCCAAAAAACTCCGTGATTCAGAAATTGCTTACAATTATTATGACTACATTGATGCCTGGTTCAGGTTCATGCTTTTCCAGACACCAGATATGTCACATTCGTGGTTTTTTAATTTTGATAAGAATTTCAGAGGGAAAATTCCACTATGGTTCAATAAATGGTGGCACCAATTTGGACTCATTCCGGACATTTTCCCAGAAGAACTCCAACGAGCCTACAAATCCTTTATTCAAGCAATCTCTCCAAAGTTGGATGCATATGAGACTAAATTTCCATACTGCATTCATTTCAGTAAAAGATTCAAGCCTCTATGGATCCTAAAATGGTCCTACGAGAAAAATGGTGATATTCTACACAGGTTTGCCTTTGTTAAATGGTGGGACAGATTCCCTCACATGACAAACATGATCAATACTATTTCTAAAGAGTTTGGTCAGACTACCCTTAATCTGAAAAACTCTGAAGATTTCCCTGCTATTGACCGATCAGCGCTTGAATATCCATTAATCCAGGCATCGACCAGTTCGACCGCTTCAAAGAAGAAAGCAACTATTTCCTTTTCCCAAAAGTCTGTTCAATCCTCCAAGTCCAAGAAAAAGAATATTTCTATCGGACTAACAAAGAAGGATTTAATTCACCTACTCCAACAATCGCTGAAGGAAGACAGTTCTGACCCAGAATCAGAAGCCTCCTCTGAAGCCTCCTACAGTAACACATTTGGACATGATTCAGAAGACACTCCAAGACTATCTGATGACTGATCCATCATTATTTAGCTGACAGCCAGCTGCCTTGATTCACGGGATTGAATACACTGTTCAATCACAGGTGATATAATCTGATGACTGATCCATCATTATTCAGCTAACAGCCAGCTGCCTTGATTCACGGGATTGAATACACTGTTCAATCACGGGAGACATATTTACTGTACCTCTACTCATGATTGTGTACAGTACCATTTACTTTTACTTTCACTGTATCTCTACTTTAATGATTGTATACAGTGCTTCCTTGCTCTATAAAAGGAATGCCTGGCCTCAGCATTAGACACAACTTATTTTTAAAGCTTCTCCCTCGATTCTAGGTACTACACCTAGAGCCTCTCTTCTCCCTCACCTATCTTCTCTTCTTCTTCATCCCCAACCTCTCCAGAGATTCTTCTGTAATCTTGTTAAAACTTGTTTATTTTAATAAACTTGTTTATATTCAGTATTTATATTTTCCATTTTTTATTTTCTGCAATCATATTCATATTTATTTCCTGCAATCATATTTATATTCTGCAATTATATTTATATTTCAGCATTGCATTTATATTTCAATATTTATATTTCAGTACTGCATACATGCATAGGTCGGCTGAGCCGCAACATATTCTTGCTCACGTTTAATTCTTGCCATTTATCTTTGTGCTTATCTTCCTGCTCTTTTCTTGATTCTTCTTCTTTGGCTCTTTACTTCCGCTCTTTTATCCTTTTGTGGGGAGGATGTTGGTAAGGCTTTTCCAAATTAGCAATTTAACCTTGCCTGGGACATCTAATTGCCATTGCACCTTCCACATACCATCGTTCCCCCTCCTCGAGGAAGAATCCCCTAGATTTCTGAGTGACAACTTTCTTTCCAAGAAATAGGCACTCTTGATAGAAAAGTTGACTTTAGAAGATCCTACCTAGATCCTTTTATCATTCGCCCCTCTCTTACTAATCAGAATTGAGACTATGAGCTTAGCTTCTTCTTAATTAAAGATTGCCTGCACCAAATCTACCTTCGAAGCTCAACTATCTTCATTAATCAATGCTTCCACCAAGCAGTCTGGTTCCAGTGTATTGGTGTGGGTCTGAACCTAAAAGATTACTGGCTTGGGCAGCCACTTATCCTTCTAAATTCTAATGTTTTTCCCATTTCTCACCCTTCAAACTAGCCCTTCCTTCAATAATCGCAGACTGGACCAGAGACTCCTCCACATAAAAGAATGAGACCCTTTCAACTCTACCTCTATCACATCACAATTCTAGAAATATTTTTGCTTGAAGGCTCTCGACACTAGTGAGTGAGGATCCTTTATCATTCTCCATAATTGCTTAGCTAGAAGGGCTCTATTGAAGCTGCTTAGATCCCTGAATCCTAGCCCTCATTGGTTTTTTACTTCCCCCAAATGTTTCCATGATTTCCAATGAATACTCTTCCCCTCTCCCTTATGATTCCACCAAAATTTGGCCATTATCATTTCAATTTCTTTAAGGAGCAATCCAAGTAACTTGAAAACACTCATAGCGTAGGCTGGTATAGCCTGCAAAATACTCTTGATGCGGATTTCCTTTCCAATTGAGGATAAGAATTTGGACTTCTGGCTATTGATTCTTTTCCATATCTTCTCCTTTAAGACTTTGAAGGTGTTGTATTTTGATCTACCCACAATGGTAGGGAGACAAAGATATTTGTTGTAAGTGTTGCATCTAGAACCATTCACTTGCTACATAATGAAATCCTTTGCTTCTCTCTTTGTATTTGAGCTGAAGAAAACACTTGTCTTCTCTTTGTTCAGAGTTTGACCTGATGCTTGCTCATAGAGAGCCAACAGTTCCTGAATTTGGTACCAGTCAATCACCTTTATTCTACAAAAAATCACACAATTGTCAGCAAAGAGAATGTGATTTATTTTTAGGCCACCCCTAGACACAACCACCCCCTTGATGAGGCCTTTTGAATCAGCTTTATCCAACAGAGAACCGAGAGCTTTAGCACATAACAAAAATAGGTAAGGTGACAAGGGTTCACCTTGCCTTAGTCCCCTTGAAGGAATGATAGTCTCCCTTGGTTCCCCATTAATAATTGTAGAGTAAGAGACTGTTCTAACACAAATCATCAGCAATTCAGTCCATTTCTTGCCAAAACCCACCTTTAGCAGCAAAGCCTCTAGGAAATTCCACTCCACCCTATCATAGGCCTTTGACATGTCTAGCTTAATGGCCATGGATCCCTCCCTCCCTTTCTTCTTTGAATGCATGGTGTGAAGAAGCTTGTAGGCCACCATTATGTTATCAGTAATGAGTCTGTTAGGAATGAATGCACTTTGGTTCCATGAGATCACCTTCTCCAATACTCCTTTCATTTTGTTTGCCATTACTTTGGATATCAATTTATAAGCTACATTGCACAGAGATATCAGTCTGAAATCATGGACAGTCTTTGGAGGGTTTACCTTGGGATTTAGCACAATAGAAGTATGATTTAATTCCCTTGGCATCCTTCCAATGTTAAAAAACTCCACAATTTCTTGAGAGACATCCTGCCCAACAATCTTCCAGTGCTCTTGGTAGAATCCTGCACTATAGCCATCCAGGCCTGGTGATTTGAAGGGTGACATCTACTTTAGGGCCAACTCCACCTCTTTAGTAGAGAAACTCATTTCCAGCTTATAATTCATTTTAGCTATTACCCTTTGTTCTACCCCTTGTAGACACTGGTCAATACACCCACACTCAGGCTGTGTGGACTGGTAAATTGTTTTAAAATGAGCTTTGAAGCCTGCTCCTATTTCTCGATTCTCAATCAGTTTTGAACCATTCATATCTACCACTCTCTTGATGGTGTTTTTTTTTTCCTTCTTTCATTCACACATGCATGGTAAAATTTTGTGTTTCTATCACCCCCAATCATCCAATGCCTCTTAGCTCTTTGCATCCACCTTGTGTCTTCTTGGTTTAGCACGAAATCAAGCTCCTGTTGTACCATTTTTTGTTCTTTAACATTTCTAGGCCCTACACTCCTCTGTAACAAATTCAATAAGTGAGTCTTCTCTCTTATGGCACCAAGTCTCTCACTTTTTATCTTTCTACTCCACTGTCTAAGCTTTACCTCTGTGGTTTCCAACTTAGTCATCACCATGTTCAGACCACTCCCCCTTCCATTGTTTTGTCTCCATGCCTCAGCTACAACTTCACTACATCCCTCCTCCTTGATCCAACTGGCCTCATACTTGAAAGAAAGAAAGCCCCTCTGAACTGAGTACCTCTCAATACTGCAATTTAGTAGTATCGGGTTGTTATCAGAACATATGGCTGGGAGGGTCTCAACTATATGCAAAGGATATTGGGATATCCACTCCTCATTTGCTATGGCTCTATCAAGTCTCTCCCTTATGAATGTTTCATCTTCATGACAATTGCTCCAGGTGAACTTATTGCCTATCCACCCCAGATCATGCAAATTCCCTATCTCCATTATGGATCTAAAAGAGCTCATAAGTTGTTCACTTCTGGGATTCTCCCCCTTCTTCTCATTGTTATAGAGCACTTCATTAAAGTCTCCTATGATTCCCCATTCCCCATTCTCATGAAAGATGATAATAAGTACCAAGTCTGGCTTCTCAAAGTTGATACTGGGAGCCCATAAAAACAAGACAGGAGCCATTTGCTATTGTTCTATTCATCAGTTACCATTACATTAATGTGATGCTGTGAGTAATTGACTAGTTCTACAAGCCTTTTGTCCTTCCACAAAAACATAAGGCCTCCACTCCTACCTACTACTTTTACCACTACACAACCATTAAAACTAAGTCTCTTTGCAGTCCTGTGGGCACTAACGTATGACAACTTGGTCTCCATTAAGAAGACCACATTGGGTTTCTTTTCCTTTATCATCAGGTAAAGACTTTGGATTGTCCGGGGGTTCCCAAGCCCCCGGCAGTTCCAGCTTAGGATCTTCATGGTGCCTGGTGGGGCTATCTCACAGCCTCCACCAATACCAATGGAGAAACATTCTCAACAAGTTTCTCGTTCAAAAGAGATTTCTTAGCTTTTTTCATAGGATTAAGGCTTTTGTTGCTTACCTCATCTAAACGCTTCTCCCCTTGGGATCTAGTGACTACTGAAGATGATACTGGTTTGTTTTGCACACGAGCTTGTCATTTCCAACTATGACTCTCCCCTTGCCTTGGTGAAGGCTGAGTTGACCAAGCCTTCCTTCCCTTCCCTTTTGTAAGTGAAGTAGTTGTTGGAGGATATCTTGTCTAGCTCTTGGGCTCCAGATGAGTACAGAGCTAGTCATTGCCACCCTTAGGCCCATATCCCTCTTTAGGCCTGTTGACAGTTACTTCTCTCCTCTTGTCTTCCTGCTGTTTTGCCAGTTTTTCTGTTCCCCTCCATCACTAGTTGGTGCACATTGCCTGAAGCTACCATCCCTTCCTTTGCATCCGCTGTAGGCAGTACCCTTCCCCTATCAACTTGACGTCTTCCACCTTTGACAGTCGTTGGGGATTGTGCATTGAAAAATGTGGAGGCAGACTGCCTATCCTTTCCACTGTCGTACAACCCTTCAACCCTACTACCTGTATCCCCCCTTCATCTTCGCCTGCCCACCACCTCCCCCTGAGAACTTCCCTTCCCTTCCTCTGTCATTTCTATTAGGTATAAAACCACGTCTAACGTATCCTTTTGCCTTGAGCCAGGGCCCAAATTGAGTCTCTGAGTCCTGTCCTTCTCCTTGACCCTCTTGGTGTGACAAGCAGCCCCTTTCCTCATGAAGAATCCAGCCACATTTGAAACAGATTCTTGGTAGATTCTCAAAGCGAAAGTGAACCCAGTACTATCGACGTTGATAAATCGGCCCCAGGGAATGGGCTTACTTAGCACTATCTCCACTTCCACCCATAGGCATCTCCCCCATCCTATACCATCCTCTTCTACGTCTACCTCAATGACCCTCCCTACTAACTTACCTATCTGGTTACCTCATTCCAGTGTCATACAACCCAGTGGTAGGTCATGGACTTGCATCCAAAAAACTTCCCGGTCGAAAACCATACTCCTTGGCCTCTTCATTTCGTCATAAGGCACAAGTAGTAACAGAGAGGAATCAAAAGACTAGGGCTTACCTTCGAGAATTCTGCACATGTCTGCATGTGTCTCAAAAGTAATGACGAAAATGTTCTTATCCACTTCTTGGAAGATGGCCCTTTTACTTATCCTCCAAATTTTGGCCATGGTGTTGCTAATCGTATCCTTGCCCACCACTCGATCAGAGCAGATCTTCCTTATCAAGCTTTTTTCTCCCTTGCATTCTATTTTTTCCTTCCCACTCTTGACTACTTCCACCACCTCTTCCTCCTCTTCTGTCAAACTAAACTTCCTCCATTGTTCCTCTAAGCCTACCGTCCTGCTACTCTCTCCCCTCGACATGGATGGCCTATCTAGTGAATGACCAACGAACTACTACTCACCACCTCTAAGGTTGCCAAAGCTCCACTCTAGAGAGGAGACTTTTTTCCTAATATATATACTATATTGAGCTATAAAATTATAACATCTTTATGAATACATTTCTTATATGATTATACATTATAGTATATAATGAAACTACCAAATCAGATATACTAACTATTGTACATTATAAAATATATACTATAATTAATCACTAAGTACTTAGTTAACTAACATATAATTATGACCTATATTCAATATATAGGCATAAATGATTAGGCATAAGTAATTGGGTTACATATTGCATATTTAATTATAAAGGTAACCTTTTTTTTTTCAATAATTGTTTTTTATTCAAATCCTCACCAAAGGCGGAGGAGCACCTTCCTTACATCAATACAAAAAAACAAAACCCCAATGAAACCTGAGTAGTACAACTAATAAACTAGTAAAATAAAGTGAGCACAAGGAAACAAAAAGCTTAATGACATAAATATGGTAATCCTAACTTATCTAGCCAAATGATGCCCCTAAAAAAGCTTGGCAGTGATGCTTCACCCATAAAATTACATGTCAAACCTTCCTCACCTCCACGAGCCAAAAAATCCGTAGCTTGGTTTACTTCTCAAAACTGATGCCTAATTAAGAAATTGACACCCTATAATTCCTTAAGAGTTTCCTCCCAAAAATCCCAAAGGTACCAAATTGAACAACTCCCAACAATTACCTAATCCACCACTACCTTAGAATCACATTCAATCTCTAGAAACGGAAAACCCAAAGATTTACACAAAGCCACACCCTCTTGGGCCCTAAGCTTAGCCGCATTATTAGTACTTTGGCCAAAACAAGTAGAAAAAACACCTAAAACATTACCATGACTATCCTGAATCACCCCTTCTCCATTACAAGTCCCCATGTTTCCTCGACAATTATCATCAACATTTAGCTTAACATAACCAAACAATGGCTTACTCTATGATACAATCTGAGATTGACATCCTCTAATAGGTTGCAAGGGAATATCTAAAAAATGAAGAATCCGCTCACCCAAAGACGAAAGCGAGCCAACTTTCATGCACTCCCCTGAAAAAGTTCTCAGCCAAACTTTCAAAGACCTCTAGGCATCTTCAAATGACTCCAAAAAACCCTCCATTTGAGCCTTATAGCACCTTTGCCATAATTTCTGGGTGATAAGGCTAGGAATCAGACCAATGAGAATACCTCTTGTGAGGCCTTCTTAGCAAGCACAAACCACTGGGAGACACATGATTGAGCTGAAATATTGCACATTTTAACTATTTAAAACCAATGTATTTTAAATTCATCATGACATTATTATTGGTTTTAAATGGAAAAATGGTTAAAATGAATAAATCAAAGTTGTGATTTTAATTGATTAAAAGCATGAATTTATGCTTGAATTCTACCAACTATTGATTACTTGCATTCTAGTTCATAATTTTTCTTGCTTTCCATTATCATTTGCATTTGTGCCATTGTTTTTCTTGTTCTTCATGTTCATAAGATTTCTTGAGCTATCTTTTCATCTTTTGGGTTCAATTCATGAACCTCAAAAGATAGAAACACTTCTTGCCATCTTTGAATGGAAGTTGCTCAAGCTAATTTTGCATTTGTGTTATTTTGTTGTTAAGTGTTTTCTTTTTTTTAATCTCCATCTCCATTTTTCATGCATACCATGGTTCATTATGTTCATGCCTTGATCATACTTTGTCTTGAGCCTTCCCACCATTTAAACAATCCTAACTCCATCTAACCTCATTTCGGCTAGCTACCATCTCACCAATGGATCCCTTTTTACACTCAAATAAATCCACCAACTCATTTCCAACCCACCTAAATTATACATTAATTGGAAGGCTACTGGTTTGGCTTAACTTACATTGGTTGTTGCAGCTAAATTAAGGTGAGGAACATGTGATGGATTGGAAGAAGAGGGCTGTTGCTGTCCACCGAAATGAAGGAAGAAGTTATTGAAATCAAAGGGCTGCTGTCCACCGAAACTATATGAAGAAAAAGGCTGCTGCTCTCCACCAAATTTAACATTGAAAAAGTCATAAAAGGCTGCTTCCTTTCCATTGAATTAAACAAGAACCGAAATGAAGAAAAAAAAGAAAGAAAACATGTGACAAATTGAAGAGATGCCGTGCTTGATTCTTGAAGAGAAGTCGGCTGGAGTGAATTGTAGTTGGGGGAATGAATTGAATTAGTTTGGACCAGTCAAAGCAGTAGGTGAATGAAGGAACATGTGCTGAAATTGAAATAACAAATTGAAGAAACAAATTGAAGAAATCGGCTGGAGAAGCAATGAAGAAACCGTGCAAGAGTTAGTCAAGAGTTAGGCATCAAGTTAGTCAACAAGTTAGGCAAGAAGTTAGGCAAGAAGTTAGGCATGTTGGACTTGGTTGTTTGGTTTGAATTAATAAACCAATTGAATAAAATAAAGAAAGAGGAATGCAATGGAAGACACGGCAATTGAAGAGGAATGCAATGCAAGACACAAAATAAAGAAAGAGGAATGCAAGTGGCCGAAATTGAGTGTGAAAGCAAGATTGAAGATTTGGTTGTTGGGTGTGAATGCAAAACCAATTGAATGAGAGATGAAGTAGCCAAGATGTTTGGCTATAAAATGAGGTGCACACCGAAGCTTTAGAGGACAACAATTGAGGACAACTCAATCTTAGAAAAACACTTGTCAACACACACAATTTTCTGCTATGTACTTGAAAGAATTAGCTCCTTTTTGTTTTAAGAAATTTTGTTTCTCTTTTTAGTTTCAAAGCTTTTTTGTTTTAGTATTTTTTTTTTGTGTATTAATATTTGTTCTAGAATTGTATTTCATTAAGTGTAATACCTTAATTTCCATTAAGTTACTAGTTTGTTTCATTACTAGTTTGTTTCATAAAATAAAAGAAATTGTTTTAGAAGTTTTTAATCAAGTGTGCTATTTTGTTTCATAAAGAATTGTTTTAGAAGTTCTAATTAATTGTGTTACCTTAATTTATTGCAAGAAAGGTTTGGTTTTAAGCTTTTGTTTTTGTTTTTGATTTTTCTGAATATCATACGTGAAGAGCAGAGGAATTGTTATAGAGTTTTTATTAAAGGTTTAGAGATTAATTTTCAAGAGTGATACGTGAGAAATTGTTCCTTTTCGTTTCAAATTTCAATTGAATCGTGAAAGGACGTTTTCGTTTAGACTTTTCGTTCCCTATTTTATTTAACTTCAGTTTAAAGTTTATAGAATACTTTTGAGTTTCTGTTTACTTATTTCGTGTTATTTATTTATCTTACTTCTTTAAGTTTTCATTTAATAGTGATTACAACTGTTATATGTTATTTTAAGAATTCGTGATTTAATTACAAAGATGAATTCTAGATTCTTGGTTTTGGGTATTTTAAATTTTCCGTTCATGTTTTGTCGATTACTTTCTAATTTAGTTTAATGCTTAATTTAGTTTTATTAATTTCTGAGTTTAATTTATAAGTCCTTTACATTCCAATCCAACAAACAAAAAAATTCAAAAGACATGAATCTAGTCCATGACTAGTACCCTTTTCCATCCATTGCATATACCATCATTTTATTTTCTCTTTGTGAAGATTTTCACATTTTTTCAACAAGTTTAATTTTAAGCAACTTTCCCTGAGGAGACGATCTAGGAATTTATTCCTAATTATTACACGACATCCTCCTGCACTTGGGATAGCATTAGTGCTACTCATTTTTGAGTGAGTCAACACATCCCCACCAAGATGTATGCATCATTATTGTAATATCCAACTCCAACGATGCTCTCTTCCACACTTAAGTTGCAACCTCCCCTGAAAACAAAACATGGTCAAGCGAGTCAACATTTCTAACAAAGCAACAATCACACCTCGATGCCATGGAAACACCACAAGACTGGACCCGTGTATCCACTAACAAGCATTGAAAATGGGCCTTCCACATACATAAGGAGATCTTCTTTGGAAACACCCAATTCCAGATCCAGTCCAAACCTAAAATTTCATCGAACTTAACTCAGATCATCTCCCAAGCACTTGTAGATGAAAAACACCATCAGAGGAAGGCATCCATACAATGATATCCTTCCCCTCTTTCCCAGCAGATAAGGAAAACAAAATTTCACCCATAATACCTGCACCAACCAAGTTTTCAATGAACTTGAAGTCCCATGCATTTTTGACCCAGCACTCCCTTACTTGAAGCAACGAGTTAATCACCTCTAGCACCCTCAAACAAAGGGGACCATTTTCCATCCACTGATCAAACCAGAATGAGACCTTTCCTTCCTTAACTCTCCAAATCATATTTTCACACACATCAGGTAGAACTGACATAACAATTTTCCAAAATCTTGAACACAGCCCGGTATTTTTTGCAAGCAAAAGATGACCATGTTTAGCATACTTGGCTTTAAAAAATTGGGTCCACAAATTATCCACAACCATCAGTCGCCAAGCAAATTTCATGTGCAAGAATCGCTAGACATCTGAAAAATGCCAGAGGCCCAGTCCCCTTTCCAAAGTCAGCCCGCACACCTTGGACCAAGAACATCATTTCTTCTTAGCATTACCATTTACATCAACCCAAAAAAAGTAAGATAAGATTGAGTTCAACTTCTTCAAAGTCACTTTTGGTACACTAAGGATTGATAAGCGATGTGTAGACATACAGGATAGTACATGTTTCATCAATATAAGCTGACCACCCTATGACAATAATTTGAATTTCCACCCTGCCACCTTATCATTGATTTTATTCAAAAGTGGCTCTAAAGATCTAGCCGTAAGACGAGCAGAAACTAAAGGCACCCCCTAGTAAGATACCAAAAAGGTCCCCTTTGCAAATCCGGGCACTCTCAAAAGTCCATGACCCCATGCAAGCCTAATGTGAGTTGACAGAAAAAGTGCCGACTTCTCTTTATTGACTAGCTCTCATACAATTCAAAGGTCTTCATTAACCACATAAAATAAGCATTAGCAAAAACAAGTATATCATCCACATAAAATAAATGCGAAACCAAAGGCGCACCGACTGGATGGTAGAACTTACCAATACGACCTTCCTCAAAATCTCTTTTAGGCAAATGTGACAAAAGCTCCATAATAATAAATAAATAAGGCGAGAGTGGATCACCTTGATGCAACCCTCTAGAAGGTTTAAAAAACTTTTGTAAGTCCCATTCATCATAACTGAATACCAAGGAGACTTCACACACTTAGCAATTAATCGACAAAATTTATCTTTCAAAGCTGAAACCATCCAAAATAGCTAAGAGAAAATGCCAGTGTACTCTACCATATGCTTTTTTCATATCTGTCTTCATCATAATATTACCCCCTTGATTTTTCTTATGCAACGAGTGGACCATCTCTTAGGCTAGAGTGCTAATTTCAAAGATGCTACGTCTAGGAATAAAAGAACCTTGTTCTTGTGAGATCAATCTAGGCAACAACTTTGTTAATCTTTTCACCAAAATATTTGTAAAATTTTTATAAGCCACAGAACAAAGTTTATCGGCCTGAATTTGTTAAAGCTTTTAGGATTTGGAACTTTAGGGATTAGCACAATATAAGAAGAGGAATAGTACCTCGGCAATTCCATCCCATTAAAAAAATCACGTGCCACCTCCACTACATCCTCCTTCACAATATCCGAACAGGAAATTAAAAATTCTGAACTGAATCCATCTGGTCTAGGAGAACTTTGTCTTGCGATAAAAAAAATAGTAATTTTTTTACCTCATCTTCCAAACGAGAAGCACAAAGCATACCATTCTCCTTCTGTGAAATAGCTGATTCCAACAAACCATAGAAATTAACTATTTGAATAATCGACAAACTAGAAAGAAAAACTTGGAAAAATTATGTAGCCCCTTCATTAACTGTCTCCGGTGTGTCTAGCACAGTACCATCAACAAGTTGCATATTATTAATGGATAAGAATTTTCATCTTTGATTGACAGATGCATGAAAAAATTTGGATTTTTGATCCCCCCTAGTGTAGCCATTGTTTTTTTGCATTTTGAGGCAAATGAATTTCCTCCCTATTTTCCCATTTGGCAAGCTCCATTTTGGTAATAAAAAATTCCTCCTCTACTGCAGGAATGTTGTGATGACCCACTTTTACGTGTATTTTCACTGAAGGGTTGTTTTTAATTTAATTAATATATTAATTTATTTATTTTAAATTGGTTTTAATTTATTTGATGCGGTGTTTAATTTATTTAGTCTTTTTACAGTTTTTAATATCGTTTTTGGCGGATCAGTTTTTGGTTTCCGAAGTGAGGATTGGACCTCATTTCTTTTCTTTTATCTTTTTCTTTTTTCCTTTTTTCTTTTCTTTTTTTTCTTTTCTTTCCTTTCTTTCCTTTTTATTCTTTCTTTCCTTCCCGGTTTCTCTCTCCCCATGCGCACAACTCTCTTTTTCCCCTTCCTGTCGTTGCCTGTTTGACTGCCCAGTTCTCTGCTGTCCGGCCACCGTGTAGTGTACCACCACCACCATTCTCTTCCCCTCCCACCAGATATCATCCCCACCAATTTTTAGAGCCATCGGACCAGCCGTTAACCGTCACGAGCCCCTGGAAGTCACGGCACCTGCCTGCTTTTCTCCCTTGTCGCCGGTTGCTTTCGCAGCACAGAACTGCTGCTTGCCGGTGGTGTGGCCTACACCACCCACCTAGTTTTCTTCCCCTCTCATCGGTGAACATCCCCACCAAGTTTCACCTCCATCCGAGCCACCGTTAGCCACCACGAGCTCCTCTAAGCCATACTGTTTTTCACCGATTCTGGCGCCGTCGCACCACCTCTGGCCACCATTTCTTCACCGCTTCTTCCCCTCCCTCTTGCCGACCTAAAACCCCCATTTCCAGCCTTGATCCGTTGCCAGAGCAGCTCCCACGAGCTCAACTCCGTTCAGCCTGTTTTTGGCCTTCGACCGCTATTTCCACTACCACCCATGGCCAAAACTCATTTCCTTTAACTTCATAAACATCCCTAGACCATTCCCTATCAATACGAAGCCTTGGTTTGTCCCTGTTCAAAAATGGGTAATTTATTACCCACGACCACAGTGTAAATTACACTGTTACGTTGCTTTTCTTCCGCCGTTTCCAACGCTGCGAGCTTTCAAAAAATACCGTATAGCGCTGTAAGTATTTTCCAAACTCTAATTTTAGATTTAAATATATTTTGCTCATACAATAAATATTTTCTGTTGCTTGGCTGATTCCAGACTGAGTCCGAGGAGTTCGGGGGTTGGATGGTTTGAGCACAAAGTGCTTGGTTTTTGTTGTTTGTGATTGCTTGATTATTTGAGCCATGAGGTGTGAATTAAATATTTCATACATGTGCATTTTATTTTAAGTGAGAAAATCATGTTTTGTTGGCGTAAATGGTTTTTGGGCGCGTGTGTCTCACGAGCCCAAGCTGGGATGGGTTATTATCTCGGTGGAGCTCCTCTGGTCACTCGGGAGTGGATAATACTATGACATCCCCTGAGTTGTCGTAGGGCAACCAACCAGATCGCATGATACAGTAACGCTGTCGTGTCGACTCCGTGGTCCCTAGAGTGGCGGGGACTAGAGGATGGCCGGGCCAGGTATGCGCTGGGTGCGAGTCTGGGCATCGCTCATTTAGGTGTCACATACATAGTCGTTACCTGCGGTGTGGCACAGAGCCAGGGTGTGCGGATGATCCCTAGGGAAGATCATGGTGCATGCATAATTGGATCGTTTTTATGGTTTTCGGATGCGGGCCATTTTCTGGGAAAATGGCGAAGTTTGGTTTTGAGGTTTTTGATCCATTTTCTGGGAAAATGGTGGTTTGGGCCATTATCTGGGATAATGGCGAGGCTTGGTTTTAAGCGATATGTTTTATGGGCCAAATGGGTTTTTGGCATGCGTGGAAAAATATGGCTTTATGGGACATGTGCATTGGCTTTTCTTTCATGCATATTGTTTGAGTTTTATATGTTTTTATCTAGTGGTGTTTGGATTTTACTTACCTGCGGCACCATTTTTGGTTCCGTAGATTTTGGTGCAAGGTTCGAGGAAGAGGAGGAGGCTGAGCCCGAGGATGCGGCTCCGCCGGAGTGCTAAGTTAAAGTCTATGCTTTGTTTTCGGCTTTGAAAATATATTTGTATTTTGTAATTACGTATGTTTTAAACAGCTTTGTATTAAACTAAGAAAAAATTCTGATACTTAGTTATTGACTTTACTATCTGCTACGTGTTTCTCGTGCACATTCATTGCTTATACACACACTTGGCACACGTCGATAGGGTAGTGACCCGTGATGTCATCATTCAGACATCTCGATTTTCCCGTGTCCATGCGTGGGGATTTGGGGGCGTCACAGGTGGTATCAGAGCGGTTTGGCTCTGGGTAAAACCACATGTCCCGTAGGTAGTATCAGAATGTTTTTTTTAGTTGTGTTTTAAAAATTATGTTAAGTAAAGTTGCTATTTGATTTGTTTTATTTGTTTGATCTTGTTTGCTTGTTTTTATTGATTTAGTTATGTTATTGCACGCTGGTTTCTTTTGCTTCTTGCCATGTGGTGTTGGTTTTGGTTTTTGGTTTTATGTTGGTTTTATTTGTTTTCTTAAAGGGGGTCAGAGATTGTGTTGTGGCAGGAAAAAAAAATGGTGAGACCAAGGAAATCTACTCAGGAGCCACAGGACGATACATCGAGAGATGACTCCATAGCCCAAGCAATATGGCAGATGATGGAGTTCATGCAGTAGAATTTTAGGCCACAGCAGGCAGGGCCTTGGCCACAACAAGGGGGTCCTTGGCCACAACAAGGGGGTCCCTGTCCACAACAAGGAGGGCCTTGTCCACAACAAGGAGGGCTTTGGCCATAACCAGGAGGTCCTTAGCCACATCAGGGAGGGCCTTGGCTATACCCAGGAGGGCCTAGTGGCATGGTGCAAGCTAGATGCACTTATGAGTGCTTTCTGGCAGATAGAACTCCACACTTCATTGGAGAAGATGATCCACTTCAAGTTGGAAAGTGGATCAAAGACTTGGAAAGAACTTTTGAGGTGTGTGGTTGCACCGAGGCGCAACAAGTACTCTATGCCAGCTATCTGTTGCAAGGCACCGCTTTTGATTGGTGGGATACCAAGAGGGTAATGCTGGAATCTGAATTGGGATCTTTCGCCACTGTGACCTGGCAGCGCTTCAAGAAAGAGTTTAATGATCGCTTCTTTCCCACTTCTGTAAGGAAGCAAAAGGCAAGAGAGTTCTCAAATTTGGTCCAAGGGAGCACGACAGTGGAACAATACGCCCGAAGATTTATAGAACTTGGGCGATTTGCTCCCCACCTCATCGCCACAGAAGAAATGCGAGCTGAGCGTTTCCAGAAGGGACTACGTCCTGATATACGCTATATGGTGGTCAATCACTGGATATCCACTTTTCAGGACTTAGTGGATGTGGCCACCCTTGTGGAGCAAGAGAATAATCTGAGTATGGGCTCCCCTCCGGGACATAAGAGGCGGAGTTTTTTTGGTGAAGGAAGCAGCTCGGGTTCGCCTCATAAATTTGTTCAGCGGACCAGAACTTTACCGCAAGCATCCTCAGATGTTCGCATGGGAGGACGTGTGCCAGTTTGCGGAGTTTGTAATAGAGCCCATGTGGGTGAGTGCCCTTCTGGTAGGGCTCGATGCTATAATTGTGGCCAGCAGGGTCACTTTGCCCGTGAGTGTCCAAGACCAGTTCAAGGAAGCCATGGAGGTAGACGCGGTGTAAGAACAAATCCAAGACAAGCAGTGCAAGCCCGAGTTTATGCTGTCACACCCGTAGATGTGGATGATGAGGCACCAGCGACCCATGATGCTGGAGTAATTACAGGTATGGATTTAATTTAATTTTATGTTGGATTTGATTTTTGGTGTGCTTTGATTTCTTTGTGTATTTGGATTTCATGGGTTTATGTGTTTGGTTCAGGGAGAGTCCGTTTATATGAGTTTTATGCTTGCACTTTGTTTGATTCCGGTGCATCATAGTCATTTGTATCTTCCACGTTTGCGCGGATGTGTAATTTGGTCAATGAACCTTTGCCGAAGTCATTGGTAGTGGCTCTACCCAATGGTGAAATGGTGTGGTGTTCCAAGGTTGCTTTGGGATGCCCATTAAATTTTGATGGAAGGTTCTTGGATGCTGATTTGGTGGTGTTTAAGCTATTGGGTTTTGATATCATCCTCGGGATGGATTGGCTATATCGATATTCTGCGAGTATTAATTGCAGGAGTCGAATAATTAGCTTTCAGCTTCTAGATAGTGATTGTATGGAATTTACGGGAAGTAAGCTAAAAGAAAAGCCGGTAGTTGTATCGACAATTCAAGCAAAAAGAGAGATTGCATGGGGAGCGGAGCCTTCTTAGTTCAGATGGTGTCTACGCCGTCTGAGAAGAAGTCTTTGGTAGACATTCCTGGTATGGAAGAATTTCCAGACGTGTTTGTGGATGACTTGCCTGGGCTACCCCCTGTTCGAGAAATGGAGTTTGTTATAGACTTGGAACCTGGAGCGGCTCCTGTACATAAAGCTCCTTACCGCATGGCACCGGCTGAATTAAAAGAGTTGAAGACTCAGTTGCAAGAGCTGGTAGATAAGGGGTTAATTCAACCAAGTACTTCACCGTAGGGTGCGCCAGTTCTGTTTGTTAAAAAGAAAGATGGAACCTTCCGTATGTGCATTGATTATCGGGAATTAAATAAGGTGACCATCAAAAATAAATATCCTCTCCCACGGATCGATGTTTTGTTTGATCAGATTCAAGGAGCAGCTATGTTCTCGAAGATTGATTTGAGGTCAGGATACTACCAGTTGAGGATCAGAGACAAGGATGTGCTTAAAACTGCTTTCAGGTCGAGATATGGGCATTATGAATTTAAGGTTATTCCGTTTGGATTAGCCAATGCCCCTGCTGCTTTCATGGATTTAATGAATCGAGTATTTCGACCTTATCTGGATTCCTTTGTGGTAGTATTCATTGATGATATTCTGATTTATTCCTGAGATGTTGAAGAGCATGTGTATCATCTTCGTCTAGTTCTTGGGAAATTGAGAGAACACCAGTTGAATGCCAAGCTCAGCAAGTGTGAATTCTGGTTGGAGGAAGTCAGATTTCTGGGGCATGTGATTTCTCGAGACGGAGTGGCTGTTGATCCTAGTAAGGTGGAAGCCATTTTGTCATGGCAGCGTCTGACTACGGTGCGCGAGATCCGGAGTTTCTTGGGACTTGCCGGATATTACCGAAGATTTGTGGAAGGATTTGCTCGCCTATCTGGAGCTCTCACAGCTTTGACTCAGAAGAATGCAGAATTTGTTTGGTCAGATAAGTGTGAGAGAAGCTTCCAAGAATTGAAGAACAGGTTGAAGACGGCACCAGTGTTAGCGCTTCAAGAACCGCATAAGCCATTCGTAGTCTTCAGCGATGCGTCTAAATTCGGATTGGGTTGTGTCCTTATGCAGGAAGGATGGGTTGTTGCTTATGCATCTCGTCAGCTAAAGGATCATGAGAAGAATTATCCAACACACGATTTGGAATTGGCTGCGATTGTTTTTGCTCTTAAGATCTGGTGGCACTTTTTGTATGGGGAAGCTTGTGAAGTGTACACTGATCACAAGAGCTTGAAGCACTTGTTTTCCCAAAAGAATCTGAACATGAGGCAGAGATGATGGCTGGAGTTAATCAGTGACTACCAGTGCGAGATCAAGTATCATCCGGGGAAGGCAAATATAGTTGCTGATGCTTTGAGTCGAAAATCGCACTTGGAAGATGAAGTCGAGTTGTCAGAATTGGATTCTTTGCTTTGTGGGATGAGAAGGCTCCTTATTGAAAGTTCACAAAAAGAAGAGATTTTATCTTCAGTTCTTGATATTCGGGTAACTGAGTTTGAGGAATTGAAGACTCTTTAAAGGAAGGATCCGAAGCTGCTGGATATCAGGAAAAGAGTCAGAAAATCTCGAGGGCCGTTGCACTATATTGTAGATAAAGATGGGGTTCTTCGGTTCCAAGATCGTAGGGTGGTCCCCAAAGATTCAGAATTCAAGGAGCAGATCATGGCAGAAGCTCATGTAGCCCCTTATTCAATTCATCTCGGCAGTACAAAGATGTACCGGGACTTGAAGAAAAAATTATTGGTGGGATGGAATGAAGAGGGATATTGCCTTGTATGTTGAGAAATGCCACACATGCCGTCAAGTCAAGGCCGAGCATCAAAGACCCGCAGGTATGCTCCAACCCCTCCCTAT
Organism: Carya illinoinensis; assembly: GCF_018687715.1. Lineage (NCBI taxonomy): Eukaryota > Viridiplantae > Streptophyta > Magnoliopsida > Fagales > Juglandaceae > Carya > Carya illinoinensis. The sequence goes on from NC_056760.1 coordinate 32,351,101, forward strand.
TCCTGAGTGGAAGTGGGATGACATCACGATGGACTTTGTAGTGGGCTTGCCGAGGACGCCTAGTGGGAAAAATTCTGTTTGGGTGATTGTTGATCGGTTAACGAAGAGTGCTCATTTCTTGCTTGTTAATAACACCGATTCCTTGGTTAGGTTGACCCGCTTGTACGTCAAGGAGATAGTGCGGCTGCACGGCATACTAAAGAGTATAGTGTCGGATCGAGACCCAAGGTTCAAGTCTCAGTTCTGGAAGAGTTTGTAGGCAGCATTGGGTACAAAGTTGAAGTTCAGTACTGCATATCACCCGCAGACAGACGGCCAATCAGAGCGCACCATTCAGACCCTTGAAGACATGTTGCGAGCATGTGTCATGGAATTTCAAGGGAGTTGGGAAAACCATTTGCCACTCATAGAGTTTGCGTATAATAATAGCTTCCATACGACCATTCAGATGGCTCCTTATGAAGCTCTCTACGGGAGGAAGTGCAGATCGCCCTTGTGTTGGGATGAAGTCGGGGAGAGTAAGATAATTGGACCCGAAATAATTTAAGAGATGCAAAGCCAAGTTCAGATCATCAGGGATAAAATGGCGGCAGCTCAGAGCCGTCAGAAGAGCTACGCTGATACCAGGAGGAGAGAGTTATCTTTTGAAGAAGGTGATTGGGTTTATCTCAAAGTCTCTCCCATGAGAGGAGTTAAGCGTTTTGGTAAGAAGAGGAAACTGGATCCGATGTATGTCGGCCCTTTTTCAGATTTTGGAGAAGGTAGGGTCTGTCGCCTATAGAGTTGCTTTGTCAGAATATTTTGGGGATATTTATGATGTCTTCCACGTATCGTCCTTGAAGAAGAGCTTTGGACAACAAGAGCCACGCTTTGTCGACCTAGAGAGTACTCAGTTGCAACCGGATCTTACTTATGAGGTTGTTCCGTCGTAGATCATGGATTGGAAGGAGCAACAATTGAGGTCCAAGAAGATACCTTTGGTTAAGGTGGCATGGGGAGATCCGTTAGCTCAAGATTTCTCTTGGGAGCGAGTAGCGGATATGAGGGAGCAGTACCCATACTTGTTTGAGTAATGATGGTACGTTTCTTAATCTTGGTCATAGGTGGTTTTATGTGGAATTATGTGGCTTGTTTTAAGTTGGTGTTTGATCTTGCAAATTTCGAGGACGAAATTTGTTTTTAAGGGGGGGAGGATGTGATGACCCGCTTTTACGTGTATTTTCACTGAAGGGTTGTTTTTAATTTAATTAATATATTGGTTTATTTATTTTAAATTAATGGATTTTAAATTGGTTTTAATTTATTTGATGCGGTGTTTAATTTATTTAGTCGTTTTACGGTTTTTAATATCGTTTTCGGCAGATCAGTTTTTGGTTTCTGGAGTGAGGATTGGACCTCATTTCTTTTCTTTTCTCTTTTTCTTTTTCCCTTTTTCCTTTTCTTTTTCTTCTTTTCTTTCCTTTCTTTCTTTTTTCTTCTTTCTTTCCTTCCCGGTTTCTCTCTCCCCGCGCGCACAGCTCTCTTTTTCCCCTTACCGTCGCTGCCTGTTTGACCGCCTAGTTCTCCGCCGTCCGGCCACTGTGTAGTGCACCACCACCACCATTCTCTTCCCCTCCCACCAGAGATCATCCCCACCAATTTTCAGAGCCATCGGACCAGCCGTTAGCCGCCACGAGCCCCTGGAAGTCACGTCACCTGCCTGTTTTTCTCCCCTGTCGCCGATTGCTTTCGTAGCCCAGAACCGTCGCTTGCCGGTGGCGTGGCCTACACCACCCACCCAGTTTTCTTCCCCTCTCACCGGTGAACATCCCCACCAAGTTTCACCTCCATCCAAGCCACCGTTAGCCACCATGAGCTCCTCCAAGCCATACGGTTTTTCACCGATTCTGGCGCCGTCGCACCACCTCCGACCACCATCTCTTCACAGCTTCTTCCCCTACCTCTTACTGACCTAAACCACCCATTTCCGGCCTCATTCCATTGCTGGAGTAGCTCCCACGAGCTCAACTCCGTTGAGCCCCTTTTTGGCCTTCGACCTCCATTTCCACCACCACCCACGGCCAAAACTCATTTCCTTTAACTTCATAAACATCCCTAGACCATTCCCTATCAATCCCGAGCCTTGGTTTGTCCCCGTTTGAAAAAGGGTAGTTTATTACCCACGGCCATAGTGTAAATTACACTGTTACGTTGCTTTTCTTCCACCGTTTGCAACGCCGCTAGCTTTCAAAAAATACCGTATAGCGCTGTAAGTATTTTTCAAACTCTACTTTTAGATTTAAATATATTTTGATCATACAATAAATATTTGCTGTTGGTTGGCTGATTCCGGATTGAGTTCGAGGAGTTCGGGGGTCGGATGGTTTGAGGACGGAGTGCTTGGTTTTGGTTGGTTGTGATTGCTTGATTATTTGAGCCATGAGGCGTGCGTTACATATTGCATACATGTGCATTTTATTTTAAGTGAGAAAATCATGTTTTGTTGGCGTAAATGGTTTTTGGGTGCGTGTGTCTCACGAGCCCAAGCCAGGATGAGTTGTTATCTCGGTGGAGCTCCTCTGGTCACTCGGGAGTGGATAATACTGAGTGACATCCCCTGGGTGGTCGCAGAGCGACGACCGGATCGCACGATACGGTAATGCTGTCGTGTCGACTCCATGGTCCCTAGAGTGGCGGGGACTAGAGGATGGCTTGGCCAGGTACGCGCTGGGCGCGAGTCTGGGTATCGCTCGTTTAGGTGTCACATGCGTAGTCGTTACCTGTGGTGTGACACAAAGACAGGGTGTGCGGATGATCCCTAGGAGAGATCATGGTGCATGCATAATTGGATCATTTTTATGGTTTTCGGATGCGGGCCATTTTCTGGGAAAATGGCGAAGTTTGGTTTTGAGGTTTTTGATCCATTTTATGGGAAAATGGTGGTGTGGGCCATTATCTGGGATAATGGCGAGGCTTGGTTTTAAGCGATATGTTTTTGTGGGCCAAATGGGTTTTTGGCGTGCGTGGAAAAATATGGCTTCACGGGACATGTGCATTGGCTTTTCTTTCATGCATATTGTTTGATTTTTATATATTTTTATCTAGTGGTGTTTGGATTTTACTTACCTGCGGCACCATTTTTGGTTCCGTAGATTTTGGTGCAGGGTTCGAGGAAGAGGAGGAGGCTGAGCCCGAGGATGCGGCTCTGCTAGAGTGTTGAGTTAAAGTCTATGCTTTGTTTTCGACTTTGAACATATATTTATGTTTTGTAATATTTTATTACGTATGTTTTAAACAGCTTTGTATTAAACTAAGAAAAAAATTCTGGTACTTAGTTATTGACTTTGCTATCTGCTGCGTGTTTCTCGTGCACATTCGTTGCTTATACATACACTTGGCACACGTCGATAGGGTGGTGACCTGTGATGTCATCATCTGGACGTCTCGATTTCCCCGTGTCCGTGCGTGGGGATTTGTGGGCTTCACAAATGTACTCAACTTGCAACTAATGCTCCAGAACCTCCAACTTCTCTTCTTGTGTCTTAATAGTTTGATCCACCCAACCAAAGACAAGTTTATTCTAGGACCTTAATGACACCTTCCTTTTTTTTCAAAGAAATAAACCAGCACTAGGCTCCAGTTGCTTCCAAATTTCTTCCACACACGATAAGAACAAAGCGTGTGAACACTATATATTCTGGAAGTTATAAGGAGAAGGTCCATAAGAAACCCTTGGCATATCAAAAAATTACCACCATAGGATTGTGATACGAGGATTTTCAAGACAGATACTTTAGATAAGAAGACCCCAATCAATTGGCAAATGCTATATTAATGACTTCCCTATCCAAGCGAGCCCACTTTCAAGAATGAACCTCTTGCCCATTGCACCACATCATGTTCTGACCTTGAAACCTCATTTCCATGAGGCCACAAAAATCTAAACACTCATTAAAGTCTACCATAGCAATTAAAGTCCTGGGATTGCCCCCAATGCGTTCACCACCAGATTGAATAGCATTAAAATCACCAACAACTAGCCATGGATGGTCCTCTATATGAATATTATCCAATTCATTCCAAGACCTCTATGTTCTGATTGAGTACACTTTGCATAAACAAAATTTACCAACATTTTGGTACTCACCATGCAAATCCAACCAGATAATGACTGGTCCGTCATACTAGATCACTCAAATTCATAACCTTGTTTTTGTAACACCCACACCTTGCCACCAATTGCTTCATTACAATAGAAATTCAGAAAGCCTAAAAATAGGGCCAATGACAAGTTAGTAGCCTCTTGAAAAGGTTCCATGATCGCTACCATTGCCACATTATTTTTCCTCACTAAGCTTTTTAACCGTCGCCTGGAACATCTCAAACCTCTAACATTCCAAACTAAAAAGGTCTCAATCGTAGGTCAGATTTAGTAGAGTTGGTGGACACTTATGCATTGAATATAACACCAAACCATGAAATTTCTACCCAACATGTGGCATGCTTTTAGTGACCATCTTAGTAATTTCAAGCCTATTACTTCAATATATGCATGTGTGATCAAATCCATAAATCTGAACTTGGAACATGTTCATAACTTAGATACATGTCATACACTTATGCATTGAATATAACACCAAACTATCATAAAACCTTCAAACCATGTGTATGCATGATGTTTCTAGATTCTCTTTGTCAATGCAAGTTTTAAATCCTAAATGAATCATTCATTACAATCCCTCACATGATGAACTGATTTCTAAAGGTCCATAGCACTATCTTTGGGATTCTAAATCATGATATGCCAAGATCACTCTTGTATAAGTGGAAACCAAATGCTTAGATGATCAACACAAGATATTGGCTTGCAAACCTATCATGACATGCTATTTTTCTCAAATTTAGACCTTCAATCAAATATTCAAGATGTTAACTGCACTTCAAATAACATATAAGACATGCCATGGCTAAAGTTTCATACCAAAACAATTTATACATGCAAAACATCAAATATGTACCGAAATGCATCACTTCAAGTAAAACCTTTCATAACTGAATCAAACCCTTATTCTCATGCCATAATTCAAGACCTAACATGTCAATTTAACACCCAACAACTGATAAAGCAAGATCACTCAAGCTACTCAGAACTCAACTCACTTCAAGAACCTCACGCAAGCTACTTTACTCCAACCTTTTCTCACACTTTGAGGGTGTTGCTTAAGAACACTAGTGCAAGGCTAGAGGAAGTTGTATGAAGAAGTGAGGGGTGAAGGGAGGTATTTATACTACCCCATGGAGGGTGAGAGGCAAGGAGGGGCACGGTTTGGCTGAAGGTTGAGTATGGAGTGTGGTGGAAGTGGGCATAGGCTCAAAATCATAGATAGTGAGAAATTGGCAAAATTGCATCCCATAGCTTAAAATTCAAGAGATGCTTTGAAAATGTTTAGTTTTAAAAGGCCCCGATCAACCATGACTTATTATAAGGATACAAATATCCTTTTTTTTATATAAGAATATTGTACATGCCTTACATCAGGGACTTCTAAGTGAGGAATAGGAATATGTTGATGAAATAATTTTTTTAGTTTATTCTGATTCAATTATTAAATATTGCTAGACAGGTTGCATCACATGGCTTTTTAAAAAAATTAATAATAATAATAAAAAAATGTGGAAAATCTTCATCTCGAGGTACGTAGATCCATTTTTTTTATCTTCTTTTTCTACTTCCTCGGTTTGGTCTCATCTAGGGTTCACCCATGGCAGTGTCCACTGCCCCTCCCTCGTCGGAGGGGGGGATGCTGGAGGCAATGGTGGTACACTATCCTTGATCAAAGTTGTCTCGAAGCCTGCACCGCCTCCTTCTTTTAAGATTCTGATGTGGTTCCTAGTGGATGTGGATGGAGAGCCTAGTTTCATTTTTAAGGAACCAGAGATGTCAAAAGCTGTAGGGGACTTTCGGTTTGCCCTTGTCCAAAAGTTCATGCATGTTAGGCCAACAATTGATGATATAAGCTTGGCTATTATTAAGTCATGGGGTTTATTGGAGATTTCGACATTGTGAGTGTAATGGATGATTATCATGTCTTTCTGAAGATGCAAAATGGACATAACTTCTTGCATGGTTGGGCTAGAGAAGGTTGGTTGATTGCTAGATCTATTTTCAAACTTTTTAGATGGACAAAGGACTTCAACCTTTTGAAAGAATCAACGTTATCGTCGCAATGGATTTTTTTGCCAGGTTTGTCCCTTCATATGTATTGGACGGATGTTTTGCAAATCTTGGCGACAAGGTTTGGTTGATTTTTTGGGATTGATAATGCAACCTTGCATAGAACTAGAGCTTCGGGGGCCCGTTTGTGCATCGAAATTGACTTGACCGAGAAGCCTGCGTAGTGGTTTCCAATTGTGGTGGCAAATAGAAAATTCTGGCAGGAGGCACGGCATGAAAGGCCAAGCTTCTATTGCAAAAAGTGCTATTGGCAGGGGCATACCTTTGTTGTATGTCGGGCTAGTGAAGGTCTAGTGCGTAAGGATCGAGATGGGGCTAAAGGGGTGGTAAAGAAAACCTGGCAAGAGAATCCAAAGAAGAAGAGTCTACAAGAGGAACCGGGTGCAGGTTCGAAGGATAAATAGATTGAGAATGTAGATGAGGTGGAGCCATTTAATGGCAAAGAAGTGGTGGTTACGAGGAATGATGAAAGGGTGGATGCAAGTGATGTTCCTGAGAGTTCTGTGATGAAATTGGTGGGGGGTCCAGGTGATAATGAGAAGATGGAAGAGCAGCCTTCAATCCAAATAGAAAATACAGTGACTGTTCGTGAAGAAGAGAGAGTTCGTTGGAGGTTGATGATGAGTGGCGAGGTTGCCCTCCTATGGAATTTATACTGGTTGATGCTTCCAAGTCATCGGGTAGTAGGCGTCATGGTCAAGTTGCGGTGGTATCTGAAGCCCTTGTTATGGAGTGTCATCTGAAACCAGTTACTATTGTGTTCCACCGGTGGCTATGTTGTATGGTACTAATGTGGAAGAGGAGGATAACGTACTTCGTATGGCTAAACATAAGGGGTATGACTTTGATGACATGCAAAATCCTATTTCAAGCATTAAACAAAAAAATTTAGTTCTTCGTCAATCTCTGCGGGTGTCTACCCGCACCACCAAACTTAATCTATAACAGAGTCCATCATTGCATGGAGCATAAGGGGGTTTGGTAGTTCTCGTCATGTTTTGTGTAGTTTGATTAAAAAAAATAATGGGTCTATTGTTGCTCTGTTTGAGCCTTTTGCAAGAGAGGACAAGCTGCAAAGGTTGGTTAGTTCTTTGGGTTTTGATGGTTATTTTTGTAATGAGGTTGAAGGGGGGAAAATTTGGAGTTGGTGGAGAGCCCTATACAATTTTGAAGTGGCTAGTGTATCAACTCAAATAATTACGGGTTGGTTGTTGTTAGAGGGTATTCGGAGGCTTCTTTCATTCGTGTATGCTAAGTGCACTCAGGTGGACTTAAGGGGGCTGTGGGCGAGTGTGGTGGAGTGCAGGTCTAATGCGCATCCATGGATAGTTGTGGGGGACTTCAACATCATATGAGGATCGAGAATGTGTGGGCAGTTGCCCCCGAGCTGCTCAAGTTATGGACGTTTTTAATGAGTGTATTGACTCTTGCTGGTTGGTAGAACTCAATTTTCGTGGTAATCCCTTATCTTGATGCAATGGGTAGGAGGGGACTACACATAAATGGGAGAGACTGGATCCTGTGCTTATGAATATGGTTTTTCTGGAACGTTTCAATATGGCAAAGCTTGAGTATATTAAAAGGAAGACTTCAGACCATAGCCCGAGGGTGGTCCATTTATCCTGAGTTAATATGAGGTATGGTCCATCTTCTTTTTGATTTCAAAAAATGTGGTGCTCTCATGACTCATTTCACAATTTGGTAAATGAGGTATGGGGTCAGCCTACGTCAGGTTCGAGCTTGGTAAAATTGGCACAAAATTGAAGCGACTCAAGCTGGAGTTGTGGAACTGGAATAAAAATATTTTTGGCAGAGTGGACGACAACTTGTAGGAACTTGAAGCGAGGCTGGCAATATTGGAGGCCCAATTGCAATCTGAATATTTAGAAGATATAGAAACAACTATCTCATCACCAAGCTGGAGATTGCTATTTGGGAGAAGCGAGAGGAGACCTGTATAGCTCAAGTTGCAAAGAAGAGATGGTTAAAAAAGGGTGACCAGAACTCTAAATTTTTTCATGCAGTTGTTTCGCAGTGCTGGCATGGAGCCGTCATTCCACAGATGCATTTGATGGATGGCACACTGTTAGATTCACCAGAGTAGGTACACTTGGGGGCAGTGAATTATTTCACTAATTTTCTTACAGAGATGCTGCACATTGAGCTTGAGGATTTGTTTCCTTTGTTGGGTGTGGAGATGTCTACTGATCAAAATTCTGACTTGTGCCTTTTGCCATCAGAAGAGGAAGTGAAAGATGCCGTCTTTTCGATACCACAGAATAGTAGCCCTAGCCCAAACGGGTTTGAATCCTCTTTCTATATTTCTTGTTGGCAAATAGTGAAGGAAGAGGTGATGGAGGTTGCAAGGGATTCTTTTGCGGGTTTCACGTTGCCAAGGTTTTATACTTCGTCATATATTGTGTTGATTCCGAAAGTGCCGGATCCCAAGAGTTTTGAGAAATTTCGGCCAATTAGTCTTTGTTCAGTGGCATACAAGATCTTCTCAAAGATTCTTGTGACTCGTTTGACGGGCTTTTTGCCAAGGTTAATTTCGGCAGAACAAGGGGCTTTTATTCCGGGTCGCAGTATTTTTGAGAACATATCTCTTACTCAAGAGATGGTTCATGTTTTGAAAAGGAAGAAGGTTGGAGGGAATGTTATGTTGAAACTTGATATGGTGAAGGCATATGATAGGGTACATTGGGATTTTTTATTTAATGTCTGGCTAGTTTTGGTTTTTTGGAAAAATTTTGTAGTTTGGTAAAGGAGTGTGTCACGTCCCCTTGGTTTTCAAGTCGACGAGAGGCTTGCAGCAAGGGGATGCCCTGTTGCCATATTTATTTATACTGATGCAAGGAGTGCTTTCGAGGCTTCTTTGGAAAGAATTCAACGAGGGCCGCATTGGTAAGTTTTATCATCCTATGGGGACCCCATTGGTGACTCACTTGTTATATGCGGATGATATTTTAATTTTCTTGAATGGTGAAAAGAGATCTTTGAGAAGATTGGGGAGAGTATTATCCTGTTATGAAACCTGGTTTGGACAGCAGGTTAGTAGAGAGAAATTGGCAAGTTTTATCTCCCCAGTTGTTAGTGCAGCTCGGCAACGTAGTTTGGTGAGATTAACGGGGTATGCGCAAGGTAGTTTTCCAGTCATGTATCTAGGGGTTCTGTTGGTATGTGGTAGATTGAAGGCGATCCATATGGATCAATTACTAGCGAAGTTTTGGGCTAAGGTTGCTGGGTGGAAGGTGAGGTTGTTGTCACAAGGGGGACAACTGATTTTGATTAAACATGTGCTATCTAGTATGGCTTCCCATTGCTTGGCTGTGATGAACGTTCCTCAGTTTGTGATTAAAAAGATTAATTCCATTCTTGCTACAACGTTTTGGGGAGAAAAGAGTGGGAAAACAAAAATGAAGTGGTGCACATTGTCTCGGATGTGTAAACCAATAGAGGAGGAGGGCCTGGGCTTGAGGAATTTTCTGGAAATCCAACGAGCAATGCATATGAAATTGGCGTAGTGGATTTTATCGATGGACTCATTGTGGGCTCGGTTCATGGTGGCAAAGTATGGAAGGGGCCAACATGTTTCTCTGCTAGTAGCTCGAAGTAATAGCTTGAGATTATGGAAGTCAATAGTCTCTATTCTTCTGGAGGTATGTGAGGCAACTAAAGTCAAAGTAAGGGAGGGCACGGTTTCTTTCTGGTATGACAGATGGTTTTCAAGTGGTCCTCTTTGTAATATGGTGGATGTAGTTAGCAGGCCAACTTTGAAAATTAAGGAGGTTTGTGTTGGGGACTCTTGGGACGTTCACATGCTGTAGCAACTAGTTGGTGCGAAGTTGGCGGACGCTATGATCAGCGAAATTGGTGCAACCCGTTCTGGGCAAGATATTTTGATTTGGAAGCTAGCACGGGATGGAAAGTTTTCTACAACTAGTGCATGAGACTTAATCTGAGTGAGGGATGAACATCGGGCTTGGATGGACTAGATATGGAGTAAATATTTATTGAAGAAAATTTCAGTTTGTATATGGAGGGCTCGGTTTAGTTGCCTAGCGACGGATTCACTGGTGCAGTCCCATGGAGTGGCCATGGCCTCAAAATGTGACTACTGTCAAGTCCCATAGACTGAATCTCTGGATCATGTTCTTGCTTCTGGGCAGGTCGCAGAGCAGGTATGGTGTCTAGCCTCTTTGACGTTGGGCATCTCATGTTTACCAACTAGAACCTGGTGGCATCGAGTGGAAGCATGGCTGGCATGTGCGAGAAAAGGGAAAAAATCGGGAGTTTTAATTGGCCTACTACCGAGCATATTAACGTGGTGCTTATGGCATTGACGATGCCAAGCTCAAATGGAGGGAGTTCAGGGCAGTGCAGTGGAGGTATGGAGATCCGTTTGGTTATGGTTGGGGATTTTGGTAAATGACATGCATGACAAGAGGTTTTCCACAGCTAATGAATAGATTCTTAGTGCTTTCGACATTAACATAACGCTCCGGGCAACACGTAAACCAGATCAAGTTGTTTGGTCAAAGCCCCTGCTTGGTTAGTGGAAGCTTAATGTTGACGGTAGTTGCTATGGGAACCGAGCAAACTGTGGTGGGGGTAGAGTATTGCGGGATCATCGGGGCCAGATAAAGGAAGGTTTTTCTGCTCACTACGGTTTCGGGACCAATAATGAGGCTGAATTAAGAGCTTTACTCCAAGGGGTACGGCTATGCAAAGAAATGGATTGTCGGAATATAACTTTGGAATGCGATTCCAAGGTTGTGGTGGATTGGGTGAAGAAGCGAGGCTATAGTTTATGGCATCTTTGTGATTATTGGGATGCTTTTCTTCAGGAACTTGATGGAGTCCACTTTCAAGTGGTACATCAATTCAGAGAAGGCAATCAAGCGGCGAATTATTTGGTAATGAGAGGAGAAGAGGGTTTGAATTGGGATGTTGTTTCTTGTGATGACATTTCTAGATTATTGAGGGGTATTATGATGCCCCCAAATTCCTCTTAGGATCGAACGGACATCTAAAGTGTCAGGACATGCAATAAAAGGTTACCTGCCCCCGTTTATGACATATAAGATGCAATATTCCTAGCATGCATATAACATTATGCAATATTCACAGCGGATAGTTTTTTTTTTTGTTAGCAATACTATGCACCAAATTTATAATATCCCAAATAGTTAAATTATAATCCAAGCATACTTAACAAAATAAATATCTACGATTTTAGTACGAGTCTCAGAAGACTGTAATCTCAAAAACATGGGAGGTCAGACTCCATATTTACATTACCAAAATACACTATTGAGGAAGTTCGTCGAGTAACTCGTGTAACTCGACTAACGAGGCCAAAATATTGTCCAAAAACTAACTAGGGAAGTTGTAAGCTCTATGTCGTGTCTGCGGCGTCTAGTCAACTTCCTTCAATCTACCAATGTCTGCTCCCTACTCTGATCCTGACACATCGCCTACCATTCAGGGGGAATGGTAGTTGGGACTACCACGGTGAGATTTAATTACAAATCTGAATAAGTTAACAGAAAACTCCCACACAGGTTAAAGATACATGCATTGCAGTTAAAGCATGAATGTATAATTAAAGTCGTAAGTAAGCATAGCATAACTTGACATATAGTACAGTATGGCATAACTGACATAACTTGAACTGAAATGTGAACTGAACTTGACTTGACATGACATAAACTTAAACTTAAAATATAACATGGGCTAGCAACATAACGTGGACTTAAATCATAACATGAACATGAACATACATAACATAAACATGAACTTGAATTTAACATAAACCTGAGCATAACATGACATAAACGCGAACTTGAGGCATAATGTAAACATGGACATAACATAACATGAACGTGAACTTGAAACTTGACATGAAAGTAGACTTGAACATAACGTAATGTGAAAGATGACTTAAACGTGAAATACATGAACTTGAAAATTAACATGAACATGAACATAACATAACATAACATGAACTTGATCTAAAACTTATTCTTATCTCATGGGGTCTCCATAATTGCTTATTCTTATCTCATGGGGTTATCATGATGCTTATTCTTAACTTCTTGACATGAACTTGGAATCTTGTTCAATAGACTTAATTAATAATGTGACCATATTGGTGCTACACGGGTCCCCTTGAGCCGTGTGTCCTTGCCGATTACCGCATCACAATATTGGTATCTACACCAGCTGTGAATGCATTAATACGTACTCCATAGTTGTTGTGGCCCCACGTATCTACGTGTCATAATTGCTGTGTCTCACGTAGTATATGCTCCACAATTGTTGTGGCCCCATATTTCATGCTCCACAATTGTTGTGGTCCCATGAATTGTTTGTGTGATACTTACTGTGAACACACGTAAAATAAAATACGGTTTCATCGGTGTTAGTGCTTGGGGCGCTCCGGTGACCAGCTAGTTAGGCCCCATTTGCAACCTGTTGACTGTACTTAATCAACCCAGAGAATTTCACACCTATTTAGACACTCCAGCGTGAACAAAGGAGTTCCACTAGGATATTATCTCATCCTAGCATTTAGGGTCGTGATTGACATGAATAACTTAATCTGAAACTTGACTTAACATAAACTTGATTTGACTTCTTTACTTACCATGACATACTTGCAATGGTGAATATTACATTATATGACATACATATAACATATGGCATACTTAACATAGCATACTTATAACATATAGCAATACGTGACAGAATAGATTGTGTCACAGATAAATATTCATGACAGAATAAATCATGCATAACAGATAAACATGTAATGACGTTGCATGGCATAACATATATGATAACATACATATATAAATTGTAGTTCTCTTACCCATCATACATACACAGTAAACTGATAGTAAGTTAGAAGCTAACTTACCTCTTTTGTCGCGCTTTATGAAAATAAAGCGCGAAACACGAGGAACTGTAAGAAGATATTCTAAAAGTTAGAAATTTAATTACTAACAATTAGAAATGTGTAAAAGAGACAACTTAAAGTAAAATTACCATTTTATCCTCTACATGTGAAGAAATGACAATTTTACCCTTAACTTAAGAATTTCACATCCTAACTTCAAAATTTTTCAAAATTTACATGAGGAATGTAAATTTTGTCCTAAACTCAAATATCAACTCAGAAAAATTTATAACAAATTACAACTATAGAAAACACACTATGGTCGAAACATCCATAGGCCATTTTTCTTGATTTTTGTTGCAATTCCTTCCAACTTCAAAACTCATACTTAAACCAAAATTTTGCAACAAAGATCTTCCTATTCTAAGTTTAAAATCATACTTAAAATATAAATTTATAAAAAACTAATAATCAACACCAAACTTTTTGTAAAAAGATCCAAACACTTAATCACAAGCTTTGACCCTAAATCAAAACATCTCCACGAATTCAAAAAAATCAAATCTTACTTCTAACATATTCATAACATCATCCTAAGTTCAACCATGCTTTAAATCATCAAACTAAAGTCACCAAAATCACAAAATAACACTTTGAGTTTTTGGTTTTACACTTAGTCCAAAAACAGAAACTTTTTCCTCAACTAGATTTGATAAATCTCTTGATCAATGGCTTAAGAAGTCGAGATCTTCAAAATAAAGCATCACATGGTTTAAAAATGTGTCCTAAAGAATATCCAACCATCAAACTTAAAATCACATGGCTAAAAATCAATAAAACATAGATCTAACCCAAACACATTAAATCTTAGGTCTAATTCAAATCCTCTTGCATAGAAAAATCATATCTTTGAAACTAACACTAAATATTTTCAAAATAATATTCTAACATGAAAATAAGAGATTTGGGATCATCATATGAAAATATCAAAGCCTTAAGAGTAGGATCAAACCACAAATTATTCAAAATTTCTCCAAACAAAAACTGTTTTTCCACTTATAGTTTTCAAGTTTCTAGATCTAAGAAAATCTATCATCAAAAGCTTTAATCATGCAACAAAACCTCAATGGAAACTCATAAACATATGCTAACAACACTCCATAAAATTTTTAGACCAAGATATGTCCATTAGCTTGGTCAAAAACTCTAAAACATACTAAAAGAGGAAGAACTTTTATGAAGTAGTCATTGTGTGAAAATACCTACAAAAGGTCGAAAAGCTCCATGCAAAAAGACCTAGAAATCTGCCCGAGAGAGCTCTTTTGGGGTTCTCTCTAAGAACGGGGTGAAAAAGTGATTAAAGGGAAAGAAGTGTGTCTTGAACGACTCTAGACTTCTGGAGGGGGAAGATATGGGCTTGAATGACCCTTGATTGGAGGAGGCTATGTGACATAAAGTGAAGAATAGTGAGGGGAAAGGACTGCCTGCAGAAGTTGTGAGGTATGGAGGTTGATAGAGTGGGTTTCTCCATCTTATCAAGGCACTGTTGGGTGCATCCAAGAGAAGTGGACGGTCTGCCATGTGGGGGAGGAAACTTTTTCAAGAAACTTTGCCAAGGTGGCCAAATTCGTGGGCCTTGGTGGGCCTCAACCAAGTGGACTTCAATTTGGGGTTTAAATGGGGTTTGGTTAGGGTTTGAGATGCTATCAAGCTCAAATCTAATTTTTATTGACCCAATCAAATTTCCAAGGTTTAAAAGGTTGGATAATGATGTCATAGCAAGGATTTGAGAAGTTAAATAGCATGTGGAAATGATTTAATTAAGTGATTAAACACAATGCTAGAAATTGGATCAAAATGGGTTTGAAGGCCAATTTAGGGTTTGGGGAAACTGTTTAGGGTTTCAGTTTCAACTAAGCTTTTGGAGTTTGAATTGGATTCCAGCCCTTTAGGATTCCATTAGGGTTAAAACCCTCTTTGATCTGGCTCAATTTGGTTGATGAAATAAAAAAAAAGTTTTGCTTAGGTGGCAAGATCTCACACCTTGATTTCTTTCACAAATCCATCTAATGGTTCCTCTTTGTCCCAAGTGTCTAATACTATTCACTATGTGTGGCTAAGATCTTTTCAAGTGTCCAAATAAAACTTCTCTAACCTAATTTAGACATTCCACATTGTGATTTTGAAAACACTACACTTAGTACGCTTATCGAGATTACTATTCACTCCAAAAAAAGCATAATAAACTTAGTAATGAAAAATCTTAAATATTCATATTAACCTATAGTGAAAATTGTTTACCAAAACTCAACCCCGAAGTGCCCCTAAAAAAGATTTCACAATTTCGAACAGGCATTTCGTCCGAAATTATAAAAATGAGTTATTGCACCATAATATCCTAAATAATCAATTGAGTTTAGTGGCGCAGACCATAACGTATTTCGATACTTCTAACTACCTCAAATAAATAAAATTGCATTTCTGGCACTATAGTGAGTGATAACATTGACTATGTTGACAAACTAAAACTTTTGTGATTAGCCAATTTGTGAAAACTTACGGAGTTTTCACGAGATTCTTAAAGTCTATAGAAATTCCACCATTGAATTTCTAGCGGGCTGTTACAGGTATTATTAGATTGGATGCATTAGGTATCCCATCTATTAGGAAGTAATTGTATGTTGGATTTAAAAAAAGAAAAAAGAAAAAAAAGACCTAGAGGTCTTTTACATTTGGATAGGTGGGATTTCCCCTACATTAGATGCTAGTTTTTGTGGGGTTGGGTCTTGCATTTGAAATTGGGATGTTTTTGTTACCACGGTATTCCTCCACCATAAGTGAGGATTTTTTTAATAAAATTGAGAAGGAGTCACTCGTGGACAGGTGATCTTCGTCTCTTTCTTAAAAAAAAAAAAAGTCACATTTGCACTGCAATTATTACATATTGCTAGACAAGTTGTCATGAACAGAGATGTGTAACCATCTATTGCATAACTTGATATTCCAAGTCTCCATTCCACCACAAGCGAAGGTTGGGGGCATCACAATTGACTATAAATAGTGGCTTGATGGCATGCCAAACCAACTCCCCATTAGCCCCTTGCACTCGACTAAACCAGCAGTAGAAATCAGCTGCCGTGCAGCTCCCTTTCCTCCACCTTTTTAGCTACCACTGTGCCATCCAGGGTGATTCAAGCACCCCCCATATCAACTTTATTCCATAACCCACGCCTTGTGCTTTTTATTTCCTACAGTTTCCCAAGAGCATACTTGGAGAGAGAGTTGAGTGAAAGTTCTTGGCAGCTTGTGTTTCCTCCATTCTAGCCATTGTAAGCGATTTTTCCTTCACTCAATTCCCTTGTATTTTGTTCTATATTAAGTCTAGTTTACATGTATATGGATTTTTAAACTTCTCATGGAGTTTTGATTGGTGAAATTCAAGCTTGATGATGCAACGGTCTCGATGGTGATAGTTTTGATGTATGTGTGAAACTTTGAAAGTTTTGTGAAATTTTTGTTGCAATGATAGGTAGATCTTGCTATGGTGAAGTGTTAACATGTTTATATCCAAGTTAGGATTGGAATCGAAGCATATTAGTATTTTCAAAGTAATAGAAACCAATTGGCTCAAAATAGTTTCTGTTTTGGCTTAGGTTTTGATTTTGGTTCTAGAAACCTTATGGCTTTGATTTTTGTATATGTGGTTCTTAAGGTTTTTATCTATGCATTAAGATTTTATTTTTGAAGATTTATGGTTGAGATCCTTCTTTGAAATTCGTTGAACTTGCAAGAGTTTGGTTTAAGCTTAGTCTAGAGGCTCTCGAGTATGAAGATTTGTTTGGATGAAATGTTTATCATGACATGCTAGCCTTAATGCTTAGATTAAGTTAGAACTTCAAAATTAGGGATATGGCTTTGTTATTTGAATATTTGTTTTATAAAAATCAAGGATCTAGTCACTTTGTTCTAAGTCCAAAGCATGTTATACATAGTTTTTTGGTTTTTATTCCAATTGATTGTGTAGGCTGTATTTTGTGATTTTTGGTAGTCAACCATGCTGTCACTTATGTTTGGATGATGAACATGCTAGGAGAGTGTTTATACACTTTTGGAGTTCTTGGAGTTGATTTGAAAGTGTTAGACCAAGAACATCAAGAGTTGGTTCACTTTGACCTAATCTTGATGTTTTGGCATTTGATTTGATATGATGATTTTAAGTTTTTATGAAATTTGTGTTTTCATGTCTTAGCATGATTTTAGAACCAATGATGTAATTTTTGAGAGTTGACAAAATCGTTTTAAACATGTTAGTATGATGGATGGTCAAGTTGCAAAAAAATATGATTTTTAACCTAAGCATGTTTCAAACAAGAGAGAGAAATCATAGCTGTGAATTGTTTTAAATTTTTTTAAGTTGATTTGGATTTAGGACAAAATTTACTTTCCTAGGAATGTAAATTTTGGTATGTTATGGAGCTCATATGCAATAGCCTTATTTTAGGGGCAAAATTGTAATTTCCTACAAGTAGAAGGTAATTTTGTAATGTTAGCCCTAGGTTAGTAAATTTTAGTTTTATAAGAATTTAATGAGATATTCTAACCTTAGAAAATATATCATTTCAGTTCGAACTCATTTATGCTTTGCTTTATGTTACATGACATAATTGTAAGTTAGTCTCTGACTTATTCTCGGGATATTTATGTATGTACGGTGATAAGACTACCATTATTTATATTTACATCACTTATGTCTATTTTAACTAATATAATTTTTTATGCCATTCCATCATTTATCTGTTACATGTTTATCTATCACATGAATGGCATGTCATTAGTTACCTATTACATGTTTATTTGTTACATGAATCCCATGTCTCTGTTATATGCCAAGAATGTCATGTCATCTATTACACATTATTTTGTTATATGTCATCCGTTACATGAGTATGTCGTGAGTCACATCACACATTTTCAAGTTTATGTCATGATGTATACATGTTAATTTTAATGGCATGCATGCATATGTATACTTTTGGTAGCTTGAAAGCTTACTTGGTATACATGTTAATTTTAATGGCATGCACACATATCTCACTTGGTAGTTCCAACTAGCATTCCTCCTAAAATGATAGCTGATATGTCAGGACTTGGAGAATTTGTGCACAACCAACTGGAAAAGGTTGAATAGACCACAAAGCGAAGACAACTAATCACGTCGATACTCCATTTTCTCGAGTAGGATTTTGGACATTGTGGCCGAGCTACAAGAGCATCTCAAGGATTTAGATTAGTAGTTTATATTTCATGTCTGTAATATGGAGTGTTGTCTCTAATACCTTTTTCGATTCAGAGTGATGTTATAAATTTTGGATATGTGAATTTATGAAGTATGATAATATTTTAGGATATAGTAATTCTAGTGCATTCGTTATTGCTAAAAAACATTCATCCACTGTGAATACTGCATACTACTAGATGTATGCTTGATGCATTTAATCTTAAACTATCATGAATGGAGGTATGTGACCTTGTGTTGCATGCCCCGATACTTCAACCTCCATCAAATCCCAATCGAAGCCTGCAGGCATCACAGTCGACCTCTCCCAATTTGTCATTGCCTCAATCTTACAGGGATCAACAGTTACTCCTCCACTAGAAATAACATGACCCAAGAACTTCACTTCACGTAGCCAAAAGTCGCACTTATTGAGCTTGCATTACAATTCTAGATCTATAAGTATGGTCAGAACCATACTTAAGTGCCCTCGATGTTCATCTTTGCTCTTTGAATAAATTAGGATATCATCAATGAACATGACAACAAAACCATCTAGATAATGTTTGAATATTCTGTTCATCACATCCATGATGTTGTAGGAGCATTAGTTAATGCAAAAGGCATTACCAAAATCTCATAGTGGCCATACCTTGTCTTGAAGGCAATGTTTGGTACACATTTTTTTTCTAACCTTCAATTGATGGTATCCCACTCGCAAATCTATCTTTGAAAACATTGATGCTCCTTGCAGTTGATGTAGTAGGTCATCGAGTCATAGTTATAGATACTTGTTCTTTGTTATTACCTTGATGAACTCCCTATAGTCAATGCACATCCTCATTGAACCATCTTTCTTCTTCACAAAAAGCACAAGTGCATCCAAAGGTGAAGAACTCAGATGAATGAATCATTTTTTAAATAGCTCTTCCAACGGCTCCTTTAGATCCTTCAACTCCACAGGAGCCATGCAATAAGGTGCCTTGTGCATTGGAGCCATCGTAACTTCCAACTCTATTTGAAATTCACTCTCTCTATTTGGCAGTAATCCACGTAACTCATCAGTGAAAGCTTTGAGAAAGTCTT
Organism: Carya illinoinensis; assembly: GCF_018687715.1. Lineage (NCBI taxonomy): Eukaryota > Viridiplantae > Streptophyta > Magnoliopsida > Fagales > Juglandaceae > Carya > Carya illinoinensis. Next base: position 32,370,577 of record NC_056760.1, read on the forward strand.
CCACTATAGGTATCCCATAGATTTCTTCATTCCCTATTGCTTATCAACTACCATCACCAAAAAGGTTGATGCACCATCTTCAATGCACCTCCTAGCTTGTAAAGCCAAAATCACCGAAGGGGTAGCTTTATCCAAAGTCCCTACATAACTAACACTATCCTCATTCGGGATTTCAAACACAACTTCCCTCTTTCAACAATCTATCTTAGTATAGAGTGCTTGAACACCCAGTCCATCCTGAAAACCAGATCAAATTCCATCAGACTGGAAACCATCAAATCGGCCTTCAATGCTTTACCCTCTATTTCTATAGGACACTACTTAACTATTTGGGTACAAGCTACAGTATTCCAATTGGGAATTGTCACTACAACTTTACAGGGTAACAACTTGACTTGAAAACTACATATTCGTGCAAACACTTCGTATACAAAAGACTGCAATTCATTTGAATCGGATAGTACACAAGCTATCAATCTCAACAGATTGACATTCTCTGACATCAACAATAGATTAATACTAGTATTAAGTCAACAGATTAATCTTAGCTAACTTAACGACTCAAAGGTCTTAGAAAAATACTGGTAATGATGTCGACTTCCACCATTTTTGCAGCATCAACATTACATCTCCTAGAGTGACAGCTCCACTACCCTGAGCTGTGCTGGGGCACTTTCTAATCATATGGTTAGGGTGTTTGCACTTAAAACAAACCCCGACTACATAACAACATTCTCCAGCATGGTACTTACCTCACTTCATACATTGTGGGTTTGAGGGTGGCATCTATCTCCCGATTATGATGCCTTTGCCCTTCCTTGTCTGGCCTAGCAAATGGCCTCTTCTTCTCCACACTCCCACCAGTGGCATATGGAAAGGTCTTCTTATGCTTTGAATTGATCTTGGTGACTAAGCCCTTCTGTTCCACGTCTAAAATAGAGGCTACATTGACTAGCTCTTACTTGTTCTCGATCCAAAAATAGGTCACTTGGCTATGGATCCTTGACTGCAACCCTCCCTAGAAATTATGGGCTTGCATCTTTTCAATAGGAATTAGGTGAGGTGTGAACCATCCCAAGTCCATGAATCATGCAACATACTATTCAAAAGACATGTTGCCTTGCACTAGATATGCAAGCTCCTACACCTTTCCCTGATTCAGTGATTATAGGAAGATTTTCGAACTCCTCCCATAATCTTTCCCAAGTTAAGGCAGATAGGGTTTCCAATTACCTCGCCAAAAGCTGTCATCTGGTATCCCACCATATACCAACCACACCCTACAGCAGATAGCTGGCATACAACACCTTTTAATCTTCAATATATTCACATATCTCAAATGTTTGGTTCAGGTCGATCATCCGCTTATCTGCCCTTTTGGGCCCTTCTCTTCCCAAGAAGTTTGGTTAACTATAAACCCAAAATTTATCATAGGAGCATCCTCTAACTTCCTGTTTGTGCCCCTGCACTTGCTGTTGTTGCCATTGTTGTCTAAACACCTATATCAGTAGACAAATAGCCTCCGTCATGGCATGCCCTCTATTCATAGGATGGTTTTGTTCCTCTTCAGTGTTGTCTCCACTGAGGTTTTTGGGTATTCTTCCATGCACCTTGTGTTCCATCCTAAAACACATGCTTTCATGTATCACATTCACATGCTTACCCAATAATTCAAAAACTCAAGCCTAATAATACTCTAATAGTCCAATCCTTTACTGTAGTACCAAATTTGAAGGACTCGTGGGTTTCAAGAATTGGAGGATCAACTCTAAGAGTTCCCCAAGGCTCCTCTTCGGCCTACTCGACCTCGTCCATATGATCACACGCTGATCCTTTGCTCTATGGTTCCCTATAAACTGTGTGCTCCTGTCGAGACTACATCACATCACAAGTCATTGCACCAGCTATAAGTATGTCATTCATGAAGGCTTTGCATAGCTTTGGGGTGTCGATTCCACAGGGAGACAAATTAAAAAAATAGCAAGAGGAACAAAGAAACTAAAGAAAATATTAAATAAGTAATGGAGAACAAAGATTATTTTAAATGTAAATTAAAGTGAAGCAAAGTGATTAACGGAAAAAGTACTCAAATTTGACGAACAGTAGAGTGTCCGAAATCCCTTGCACAAATCCAGTATTTTAATTATTCTTAATTTATTGGATAACTCAATTTCAACACCCACCAGCGTTTGGCACTAGGCTTTGCTCTAGAAACCAGTTACTTTATTTCCATTCAATGTTTGTTAACTATACTTTGTCAACCTAAGAGATTTCACTTTATTTTAAACACTCCAGAGTAGATAGGAGAATTCTACTAGGATAATCTCTCGACCTAGCATTTGGGGTAGTAATAAAACAAAGTGACTCGTGCATAACTTAAAAATATTTTCATGATAGACTTGTATGGTTATGACATAGCATTCATGACATGTAACAAATATTCATGATCGACATTTTAAATGACATGGCATTGCATAAATTAATTTAATTAAATAAGCATGAGTAAAATATAAATATAATTAATGACCCTTACCACCTCACATACATAAAAATACTATAAGTTACAAGCTAACTTACAAAATGTTGTGTGTAACGTAAGTGTAGCGTAAGCTAGAATGAGATACATTCTAGGGTTATAATTTCTCACTAAATCCTCAATAAAATAGAACTTACTAACTTTGAGCTTAATTTGTAAAAGTACCCCTTAACTTATGAGAAATTGCAAATTAGCCCCTAAATTTGAGAAAATTGAAAATGGACCTCAAAACATACCAAAATTTACATACCTCATGTAAATTTCATCCTACACCAAATATGGTGCCTATAACTCACCAAAACAAAAAACCGTACTATAAGAACTCCCCTATGCCTATTCATACATAGGCTAAAATGGTACTACTTGGCCATTAATCACACCATCATGCTTAACAATAAATTAACAACTCATAAATAACACATCCCTAGTTCTAATATCATGTCAAGACACCAAATCAAGCATTATACAAAACCTTAAACTCACAATTCCAAACAATTTTCCAAAACATCAAGATTATGTCAAATCAGACCTAATCTTGGTGTTCTTGGTCTAACGCTTGCATTTGAACTCCAAGGAATCAAAGTCCACAAATGTCCCTTGTAACATGTTCATCATTCAAAACTAGTTGATAGCATTCTTTAATAAGAACAAAAATCACATTGCTCAACAAATGAAAATCTGCTTGCATGGAAAACTTGGAATCCGAAACTTGGCATTCTTTTGACGTAAACATAAAGATTAAACATGCATGAAATCTTAAAACAATACACCCATATAACTCATATTCAATTTCTAACTTGATGTAAAGTTCAAATCCAACATCTCATAGCAAATAATCATGTCAACAATGGGATAATATGCTATTATCCCACTCCAAATCTTCCCTATACCCCCCATGCCACCCTTATTCCTTCTCTCAAACTTTGCATTTTTTTTTATCCCTTTTTCAAGAGAAAAATCGAGAGCATTAGAGGCAGAAAATTCCAATCCTTTATTTCCTTGAGTTCCAACCCTTTGTAAGTTTTCTTCCCTAGCTCCAATCTCCTGTATTTTGTTAAGCTTTAATTCTGGAATACTTGGGAGAGTGTTGGTAATTTAATTAAAGGCTTGAAGGTTGAATGTTGGTATTTTGGTGTGGTGATGTTTGGGGAGTATGTTGTTAAGCTTGGAAGTTTTGTTGTTTTGATGAAAAGATTTTTAAACCTCAGTTCCATGATGTGTTGACATAATTTTTATATAGGTTTATGCTTTGATTTATAGCATATTAGATTTTAATAATATGCTATGACACAAGATGTGAGCTTGGCATGTGCAAGAGGAGAAACAAAAAATCTACCGCAAAGGTGTTGGATTTTGCGTTGTTGAGATGGTGATTTTGAGGAGTGATGTGTTGCTTGTTTGAGATTCCATAAATGACACTATTTGGGGCTAAGAATAAGGTGAAATGTCAGCCAAGGGAAGGCGATTCAAGGGGGAGACAGCTTGTGGGAGAAGCTTGGGGGAACTAAGGGCTTCAACTGGATTAAAAGGGGCTTAACCAATGCATCCATTTAGGGTTTGAAGGAGGAGGTTTCAGTTAGAGTTTCAATCCATATCTAGGTTTTTTGGCCAAATGCAAGCACCAAGGTATAAGGGAGTGGATGAGTGTGTAAGAAAATGTACTTGACTAGTTGGTTGCTTGTGGAAGTGGTTTGAACCAAGAGGGAATCACATAAGCAAAACTAGATTGCATGATTTAGGATGTGGATTAATATTGAAAATGCCCCAATCCAATCAGCATGGGGATTCTCTCCACCCAAGTGAAACATGTGGCAACGTTCTGTTAGGAATGTTTTGGGGACTCCTCAACCCAATCCCACAAGTACAAATAACTTTGAAATCACATAATCAAAGTAGTCATTAATCATAATGAGAAAACCTGTATTTTCATGAGAGAGGGGGTGAGAATTAGAATATGAACTCTTGTAGATACCCACAGATATTTAGCCCATATTACTAGCATAGTCATAGGAGTGAACCTACCTTGATAATGACTAAACACCAAGGGTTGTACTAGAGTTAATGGTCTCCTTATTGATGAAGACTCTAAGCTTCTAGCCTCTTTGAGTCTCGAATATAAAAGAAGAGAAAATGTATTGAAGTACTTAATGTGAGGACTGCACCGAAGTAAGGGAAGAGACCCCTTTCCACAAGCAAGGTGCTATGGAAGATTAGGAAGTGAGGCAAGCAAAGTGTAGCTAGTCCAATGGAAGGGAAATCGACATTTTGTACAAAGCCTAGTAGACACGGTTCAGCACCGGGCAACCAAGGATAGTTCATTTAATAGTAGGTGAAGAATAGGCAATTGGGCGGACAATGTGTGGGCAAGCAAAGAGTAAGGTGAGCAGCACATTGTAGAAAGGTTGTCTAACACATCTCAACCGATTGATAAAGGATGCGTTTAGATAAACGCCATTAAGTTATACTATGCGCTAATAGCATACTAGTGGTTGTGTTTAGATTAATGTTGTTAATTTGTACCAAAATGCCAGTAATGAATTTTTCAAGTCCTATCGATTGAGCAAACGCCAAAATGTGTAAGTTGCAACCCTCCAATACCGTCATTGGTTTGCACCGGTAAATAAATGCCATTAATTGAATACTGGCATATCACAGTTTTTGTCATGGTTATGATTTTTGATTGATTAAAAAGTAATCTTGAATCTCGATTGTCCACACGTCCACTGGATTGAAGAATAGTAGAGATTGTATGGACTGATGGAACAAGGTATGTACATCTTTGCAACTTATCGCAGAAATGGGTGTTCAATTTGTCTCCTTATGAAAATCACCCATGTGGTGTTAGGCCTTACTTCTAAGGTAAAAAATATGGTCTGCATGTGTTTATTCCTCTTTGCCCATGTGTGCTCCTATTGAGAAGTCATAGTTGGAGCATGGGCCTTAGTATGTCACCTGTTTCCCTTTGAGGTCTTCCATGTTATCTCAAAGCATTTCTTTGTTTTGTACTGGGCTTCCCATTGACTGTTGCTTGCCTCATGTATGGTTAGCACATCCTTTGCTCACCTGATGTAGGGCAAACCTTCTAAGTCACCATATTTTATTCTTTCTACTCGTATTGGCCTTGCTTGCCCCAACATGCTGCTCGCCTAACTTCATTCTCAGCTAATAGCACTTTGCCTGTGTGAGGGAGTTCCTTCCCTTGAATCGACACGACCTTCACAAATTGAATGCCTTGTGCTAGAACCAGTTGCTCCACCTACACAACGGCTACTGGCCTTTCATTATCGAAACCATCCAACCTAGCCACCTTAACACTGTTGGTGCCAATTAGCCAAAATGACCTCTATTTTATTGCAACTCTCTCTCTCTGAGTTATGTCATCTAACCTAGAAGTATGGACCGATGCCATATAGAGCATCCTTATTCAAAGGAGAACTGAGGAGCTGGTAGGTCATAGGGTGTATGTGGACCATGTACTTGTTGCTTGTCTCTATCATCTTGGATTATGACAAGACAAGGATGAAAGGCTTATATTTAAGCATCTCTAGAGTGAGTGATATGTCATAAAGGATATATGACATACCCACTCTATTTAAAGGACCTAGACATGGGACAAGATCTCATTTTTGAGAGGTTATTCACTAAAGAGCTAGAGAGGGCTACAATTGTGGAAAGCTTGGAGTAGGAAAGTGATGAGAGGAGTTCCAACATAGGAATGTAGGTTTGCTTCTACGACTGTGCTAGGTAATGTGGGGTGAAAGTTGTGTGTGAGAGACATTGCATCACTTTTAATCTTTTGCTTTTTTTCTACAAGCATGAATAAGTATTTCTAGCACAATGTTTCTAGTTATATTTACTAGCTGATTTCTAATGATTTCAATGCTTTTTATGCTTTAACTGTTTTCTACTTCTTATGTGATATCTTGAATGAAAACCTTGGATACAGTGTATGAGTATGTGTGTGTGTGTGTGATAACCCGGACTTAGCCAAGTCATCACCTGTTTTTCGTCAACACTTCATGTTTAATTGTTTGGCCGTGTAAGAGGTGTAGAGTATTTAGAAACCTTGGACTTTATTTAGTTCTAATGTATCAAGCATCTAAGCCCACAAGGAAGGCTGAACAAGGGCCTTAGAATTCGGCCACTACTTTGAATTAGGGTTTGAAACCCTAGTGGATCTTAGGGAGCATGCTCAACTCAGCACACAGTGCCACATGTCACACATGCTTGTGTCACACACTAGATACAATGAACCTAGACCTAATAGTGGTTTAAAGAAATGAGAGACTTTAGGGTTTCAGTAACCCAAAAGCCCCACATGCCTCCTGCAAGATTTTGGCAATTCTAAAAGTTTTGTGCAATGATTAAGAATGGAAAATGTCTTCTAGAGACACTACAAATCAGAGGCACGAAATCCCAAGAGTCCCTTAGGGTTTTGGCAATAAGGGTTACATGCCTATTATGACAAGCTCACCTACCTCGCCACTTGTCACTCATGTAGAAGGGTTTGCTTGGGATAGGCCCCTTGTCCTAACACTTGTCACCCGTGTAGAAGGTTTCTAGAAGAAAATCATGAGATGCCTAGGGAAGACCATGGATCAATCAACCAATGCACCATTCACCAACCACCCACGTTTTCATGCCACTTGTCAAAACCATGTGAGTTCCAAGAAGATGACATGGGGAAGTGGCGCATAGGGGATGCCAAAGGATGAAGCAAATGTTTCCAAGAAAACTCCTAGGGTTGGCCAAGGGTGCTTCACGCCTACCTAAGGGTTTCAACTAATTTTTTCCAAGTGTCACTCATACATGGGATTTTTCTAGAAGATGAAAATTATTGGAATTGGAAGGGATGCATGTGATGGAGCAAAACCCTAGCCCTTAGGTTTCGGTCACCACACCACTTTCCCTCACATACACCACTTGTCACTCAGGAATCCTAGAAGGAGATTCATAGGGAAAAGGAAAAGTTGCTTAGGAACCATGCACCCCATATCACCCAGTGTCTAGACGAGAGGAAGAGTTGCCTAGGGAAATATCACACACACTCACCAAGGTTCTAGAAGGAGATCTTTGTTGGATTTGAGGAAGAGAGAGAAGAAATGGGTGACTAGGGCTAAGAGCCACTCACACGCCGCTTGCCTTTTGGCAAGCATGCACATGCCCACTCTCCAAGGATGATTAATAGTTTGGTAGAAAGACATACATACCCAAGAGGTTCATAGAACCTAGTCCATTATGGGTCACATCTGAAGGGCTTTCTAGGGGATTTTAGTTGGAGCCATGACACTTGTCCTATTTTTAGATAAGCCCTTGAGGTTCCTAACATGTAGGAAATGATAGGGAAGAGAGAGAGACATTTTGGTTAAAGCTAGAAGGGGTGACACATGGCAATTGCTCAAGACCACCCTTTGAGCTTCTCTATGACATAGGAAGATGGGACTTGGAGAGCTATAAAAAGCAAAGAGTCCAACGTCCAAGGTTCCCTTCCTTTGGATGCCATTTCAATTTTCTCTTACATGACCAACCAAGGAAGAGCTTTGTCTTTTCACTTTCTATCATACTTTCACTTTATCTCCAAACAAACACAATTCCCTCCTCTCTTCTCACCAAGTCAAAAGCAAGGAAAGAAGACATGAATCACGTTATCAAGGGAGGAGCCACATGGTACAACCCTAACTCCCACTACCCACACACACACACATACTCAAACACAAAGGGGTGATGGTCTTAAAGGCTCGGATTCAAGAGAAACCCCCACCACCACCCACTAATCTTTGACCTTTATTCATAAGAAGTTTCTTGAAAAGAAACTACAATTTTTCCAAGGGGGAGGCCGAAACTAAATATGGTAGTTTTCATCCCGTTTCTAAGGAATCTTAGCCATGATGCACAACATGCGCATCACACTTATGCCATGAACACACTCACACACCCAAAGACCTAACCAAAGTCAAGGGAAAACACAAACAAGGACCTCTAGGTTGAATGCTTAGAGTGCCACCATGAGCAAAAAGCCTTAGCAACTCCACACACGCCAGATTAGGGTTATGATTTCATGATTCTAATTAGTTAAATGAATCTTTTTACAGCTTGCTTGATCATATAACATTGCTTTGGATTTTTGTAAGTGGAATCTCAACCTACCTTGGATAATATTTGTATATGTGTTGTGTGAACTTTGCATTTCATGTTGCTATTGTATGTGCTTATTGATGATAACTTCTTGATTATAATCAGATTCATATGATGATTTTGCCATACTTATTTGATGATGATGTTTTCGGATTCTCTTGGTTCAAGTTGTTGGTTATAACATGTTTGTACAAGTCTGAGTGATTCGGCCATGAGTCTAGGAATATGTTTGGATTTGAACAATGTTCTTCTACTTGGTATACAATGAGTGTTTTTGTACATGTTGTAAACTGAGTATTCGAATGTTCTAATATTTTGAAGTCGTAACATGAAATGTTCAACATTTGATGTCATGGTTGCATGATTCATGGCATTCATATGTTCATAAGGTCTATGGAAAGAAATTTGTTACAAGCTTCATATCACACACATTTGGGTTACAAAGTGGTTTCAAAGAAAAGAGTCTGTATATGCTTTATAACTACCCCAAATGCTAGGATGGGAAAATCCCTAGTGGAACTTCTTTGTCCACTTAGAAGTGTTTAACATAGCATGGTATCCCCTAAGTCAACAAACTACTATTAGTGGACCTCAGATGGGTCCCTGTGGAAAGGATATTGGAGCTGGGTAGCACCTAATGCTAGTGGGTACCTCACTTGTGTTATATACGATAAAGGTGAAATATTCAAGCTTCCACATAAGCTAAAAGATTATGACATATTCACTACAGTCAAGTGGGCAGTTGGGTGATGCGGTAACTAGCAGGGAACACATGGTGCATAGGGGAGCCATGAGGTATCCATCTATATTTGATGTAAAATGAACAAGGCAATGAGCTCAAAGATATATTACTTGTTTATGGATCCAGATGAAAAGATGGAAAGAATGTTTTACTGAAAGATCGAAGGATTTCCGTTACACGTTGTTTGAAAGGTCAAAGTTGCATAAGTCAAGTTTTATGTCAAAATACATGTCCATGCATTCATTTATAGTTTGCCTTATATGCCTATGTTATCTATTGTATGTTATGTGTTTACTTACGAAGATTTCTCAAAATATTATTGTGGAAGTTTCCACTACCATTCCCCACTTGGAATGGTAGAAGTTGTTACACGACAACAAGAGACCAATCATGGGGAAACGCATGAGGCCAACTCTCTGGATAGTCAAGGAGGCCCCAAAGAGACCTGCTCATCAAAGCCATCCCTAGTGGATAGGCTAGAAGTTGTTGATTAGTTTATTATAGAAGTGTTGTAGCTCTTTGAAGAGCTAAGAAGGATACTGAACAAAGACAAAGCTGAATAAGGATGGCCTTGTAGGATTTTATTTTGAAAGGGATCATGGAAATTATAGTTGATAAAGAAATGACAAGGGTTTATGAATCTTTTTATGGTCCCTTTGTTTTTGGGATATTTCAAGAAAATGTTTATTTTAGGAGTACTTGAACAAAAATTAAATCTTTTGGGATATTTAAGCTATGGTACGATATTATTATATTTACCGCCAATCTTACTTACCTTATGAGAATCTTTCTGCTATAATTTATTGCATATTGCTAGATCATTAGGTTCAATGCATTTTAACCATCATGTACGGTGGGTATGTAGTCTTGAGTTACATGTTTCGACACTTCAGTTACCATCCAATCTCAAACAGGGGCTGAGGGCATCAGAGTGCATGTAAGTGTCTGTGGAATCAACGAGACTCTATAATCAGGGTAAAGGACTGAGAGTTCCATGAAGAGTTACCACGTACATCACACTAGAAGGAGAATCCCTTCTGGGGAGTGGAGTGGCACGATCTCGTATTTTGCCTCACTCGATAGTCGGAATCTAGGATACCCCGGCATATCAGGTGCTAGTGTCTTCGAGTTGGTTGTAGCCGAGTAGAGTAGAATACCTTGGCCAACATGTTTTAGTGTGTGCCTATGAGCAATTGAATGAATGAATGCCTATGAGCAAAGAAAGATACTTGACCCAATACTAGTTTCTACAGGTTTTCTATTATATGGAACGGGTAGCTCCTAATCATAATAACACTATTGCGTTTCATCTATTTTGCATAAAGAGAAGGCTACGTCCCGAGAGGGTGATTTCTCACCATGCCTATATACATACATACATACATATATATATATGTTCTCACAAGAGGTAGATTCCTCACCAGTTTTTGAGGAATGCACATAGCTGCAAGAAGAGAGGGTGATACCTCACATGCACCTACATATTCTTTCAGTATTTACATGACATGCTTTCATCGCATCTCCGATAGTATTATCTTTCATTAACGGTCCTATCACAAGTGCCTAACCTCCTATGGTTTCATTTTTGGGACCATAGACTCCCATGCAAGTTCAAAACCTAGTATGACGCTTGAGAAAGAGGAGTCGATCCCACTCGAGTCCTGACTAAGGAGGTTAGGACTCGCTTTAGCACCAATATTCATCGTAGTTACTCTATGCCTTTCGTAGGATGTTCATAACTGAGTCAAGTGCTCATTTGTAACTTAGTTGGCCACCTAAGGTGACTAACTCTACCTATCTTGAATGACGTAATGTTTTGAGGTTGTGAAGGGCGATAAGCTCCTATTTTTATAAAACTTAGTTTATGGTAAATAGATGCTTACATTGTTACAGTAGCATGTTCTATATGTGTACTTCTCTTTGGATCACTACATGCCTAACAAATCCTCTGGGTGTTGACCAATCAGCCAGCATCCTTGGTACCATTAAAACCTCACCTTGTCTTTCATGAGGAACGAGGTGCCACAACGTGGTATTAGAGCATACTTTTTGCATGACTCTGGGCAACTCTTAGAAGTATAGGATTTTACCATAAAAGATGAGTGATATAGCATGATAAGTTGAACATTATAGTATTTAGCCTGATCTATGCTTAGGATGGTGTGGTGGGATAGTATGTAATAGGCTTGGGTTATGTGGTAGGATTTGTGACGCCCCCAATTCCCACGTACGGACACGTAGAAATCGAAGCGTCGAAATGATGACAACATGGGTCACCATCCAATCGCCAAGTGTCAAGTGTGTGTATATGCAATAAGTGTACCATAAAAACACGCAGCGAATAATAAAAGTCTTATAACTAAGTACCAGAATTTTTTGTTTAATACAAACCTGTTTAAAATATACATAATAAAATATTACAAGCCACAAATATCGTTTCAAAACCAAACTGCAAGTCATAAAAACTCCAAATCAAAACTCTAGCGGAGCCGCCTCCTCGGGCTCAGTCGCCTCCTCCTCCTCAACATCTGCATCAAAATCTACGGTTCCAAAATGGTATTGCAGGTAAGTAATAAACCAAACAAATCTCAAGATAAAAAGTATATTCATGCCACAACAATATGCATGAAAATGATGCCATACGCATACATCCCAAAAGTCCACCTTTTCCACGCACACCAAAAATCCCATTTTGGCCCAAAACATTCCATTTAAACATAACCTCGCCATTATCCCAGATAATGGCCCAAAAACCAAACCGTCAGAGCACTGTAGGCGGGAATCGCAGGCGGGACTCTACCACCGTCCCTGCTTACCACCATCCTTACGCGTGCACCGTAGGCGGGAATCACAGGCAGGATTCTACCATCGTCCCTGCTTACCACCATCCCTATGCCGTGTGCATTGTAGGCGGGAATCACAGGTGGGATTCTACCACCATCCCTGCTTACCACCATCCCTACGCCACGTGCCTCTAACTCAAACCAGTCAATCCAATTGTTCACATATACCATAAATCATTTCTCGCTTACAAGCCCAGTTTTCATTTTACAAACACATGTACATGCATGCAATTACACGAAAACCCAGTTTTCCCTTTTTAAACATGAACATGCATGCACTATACAATGCAAACATCAAGGCACAAAATCTCCAATACATATCAACATCAACCAAACATAAATAACTCCATCCTCAAATCCATCCGACCCCCGACTCCTCGAACTCAGTCCGAAATAACGAACCAGTCACAATTTATCGTTAAAGCAAAGATATATTTTAATCTAAAAGAAAGTTTGGAAAATACTTACAACGCTATATAATAATTTTCGAAGGATCAAGGAGCTGCAAACGGCGGAGAAAAAGCAACGTAACAGTGTAAAATATAGTATGGCCGTAGGTTGTAAAATATCCACTTTCGAATGGGGACAAACCAAGACTTGGGATTGATAGGGAATGGCCTAGAGGTATTTATAAAGCTAGTAGAAGTGAGAGTTGGCCGTGGGTGGCGGTGGAAATGGCGGTGGAAGACCAAAAAGCCCAAAACGGAAAGTGGGTTGGTTGAGCTTCACCAATGACGGATCGGAGCTGGGGTTGGGTGGGTTAGGTAGCTGGGATGCCGGTGATGATGTGGTGAAAAAGTGGTGGCCAACGGCGGAGGCACGGTGGCGCGGGGAGCACAAAACTGTGCAGCTTGGGTGGTGTTTGTGGTGGTTAACGGCAGCGTTTGGGGGGCTGAAAATGGAGGGATGAGGTCGTCGGTGGGTGGGGAAGAAACTGAAAGCAACGACAAATGCAAACATCAAGGCACAAAATCTCCAACAAATATCAACATCAACAAACATAAATAACTCCATCCTCAAATCCATCGAACCCCTGACTCCTAGGACTTTGTCTGGAATAACCAACCATCCTCAAATCCATCGAACCCCTGACTCCTAGGACTTTGTCCGGACAACGGCAAAGGGTGGCACATGGCGGAGCTTGAAGGAAAGGGTGCCGTGACTTCCAGCAGTGCGTGCCGTGACTGCACTGGTTGACCTAAAAATTGAGGGAGGTGATCACCGGCCGGAGGGGAGTCGACCGGTGGGGCGGTGCACTGCACAACGGCGAATTGGGCGGTGGAAGAAACGGACGGAAATGGGGGCTGGGTCGCACGCACGGAGAAACGGAGAAGGAAAAAGAAAAGAAAAAAAAAAAAAAAAAAAAAGAGAAGAAAAAGAAAAAGAAAAGAGGAAAAAGAAAAGATGGGGAAAAGAAATGAGGTCCAATCCTCACCTCTGGAGTCCAGAAACTGATCTGACAAAAATAATTTTAAAAGCTATAAAATGATTAAAATAATTTAAACACCACATCAAGCTAAAGTATAATAAATAACTAGTAAAAACAACAACATAATTTTAAATCCAAAAACAAACTAAAATAAATTACACAGCAATTGAAACTCAAAACGATAATTAATATAAAGAAAGCTCTACAAAACAATTATCACAACTAAATAAATCTAATTAAAATACAATAATTTAAAATAAAAGAACTATTATTTTAATTAAATTAAAATATTCCTTCAGTGAAAATACACGTAAAAACGGGATATCACATCCTCCCCCCCTTAAAATAAATTTTATCTTCGAAATTTGTAAGGTCAAACATCATTGACAAAGTAGGATACAAGATACAACTCATAACACATTTGGGAGAAACATACCTTCATTAACACCCAAACAATTAATGATATTTCTCTCTCTTGTCTACTCCTATAGGCGATTCCATCATACCCGCACAAGTCTCCCGATGACCATCACTTCTAGTACTCCTAAGGCAACTATGTAACCAAAAATCTCCAATTCCACAAAAAAACTTAATACAACACCCAGTAAACTCCAATGGTTATTATCTTCGTGCCATAAACTATGTTAATCTCAATTGACTCTCATGCTAAAAGAAAACTTCCAAACCTTTATTATATTCCACAAGTTGGTAACCTATTAGTCACTTCCAAAGTAAACCATCAATAAGCATAAATTGCACAACCAATGATTAATCTTCCATTAAAATTTTGAATCACTACTAATTCCTCAAAATCAGCACAAAATTTGAATACCTAATTATCTTAAGAAAAAAAAAATCATGCTTCCGTGCGCACTCTGATAACTCGCCAAAATACAAAAAGACTATGTCCTTAGAAATCAACAGTACAAGCTAACTCAACACCTAAAAACAAGAAAATCATTACTAATCAACCTCCAGGCCCCAAATTGAAAACACATAACATCGTCCCAAAATGCACCTGTCTCTTTTAAAGATAAGGAACATATTCAAAAGGTCCAAGTCCTTCCCTGCCAACCAACGAGAGCGCCTATAACTTCTATCCGATATCTCACACTTCAAGCTCATTACCTATATTTTGAATAACATCTAATCTTGCAATAGCTAACTCACTATAAACTACCATTGACTTTACCTAGACATAATCGAAACGCTCTTGGTAACTCACCCACCTACTTGTACCCTCAAAAACTCTAGTATTAAAACTTCTAATTCCTTCAATCACACATCACAAATAAATCTGAAGACAGGCCATATTGTTTAAAATCTTCAATCCATCAAAAACTATTGAACAATACTCATGGATCCTAACGCTTTATTACTTCATACATATGATTATGCTACCCACCGTTGATGCATAAGTTTCAATTTCCAAGATTTTATCATACACCACACATGGTGACCTAACAATCTCTTTTCAAGTTAAATAACAATATCCCTAATTCTCCCAACTGGATACTTGATCTCCAAAGAAGAGTATAGCCTCACAAATTTAAATTCCTATGACTTCAAGTCGCAATTAATTCTCAAGATAAACACAACAATTGTTACAAACCATCATTCCAATGGGTAACCCGCTCCGACTGCACATTCCGTTCAAGTTACCAAACAACTCAAAGCCAAAATCTCTTGAATTTAATATTATCACATAGATTCCTCTTCAACTCCTACCAAGCCAAAAATAAATGAGACTAGGACCAGCACTCTCCGAAATCCATACACACTTACCATTACTACTCATCGATCTCATGCACTCTTAGCCAACACCAAAATCATTCAAATGTACAAGTGATCCATTACCACATTTCCATCATCTGGACTTATATCCTCAACTCAACAAGAATCATTCCTGAATCTACTCAACTTATATCCTTAAATCGGCAACTAGCCATTACTTAAAGTTTGGTACCGAGAATGACCTTAAACCTACTAAGAATCCATTCCCAAAAGTCTAAGGATCATATAGCCTCAAATTCAATCATATTCAATACCAACACAAAATCTACTATTTCCAACACCCTGATGGACCTATATCTTTCGAATCGATAAAATCATTTTCTAAAATCTGCTACTACAACCTCAAGTTAACAATAATTATTTTCTAAACTAGCTCGATATCTTCAATCCTCAAAGAAATACACGAACTAGATCATTACCTTCAATCCTCAAAGAAATCTACTCTAGAAAAATTTTCATATCAATAACTCAACTCTAATCAACCCCATTTAATGGTTACAAACTAATCACTCACTAGAGTAGATCAAGCTGCAGCACTGAGTCTGTAAAACTAAGAACTCAATTCTTATTATAAATCAGTCCTTCAACTCAGCAATTCTAAAACCTTAAATCAAATAATAATCATCTTCTGGAACTTCTAAGATCAATGAACTTACATCCCATAATAGGAAAATCGACTCCCAAATCTTTCAAATTCTAAAACATTAATGGATAATAAATCATTTTCTGAAATTCTCAAGATTGATGGCTTTAATCCAAAACATTCACCTTAAAAGCTTGTAAAATCTAAAGCCCCAACTGCCATCAAATTACTCATCCGAATCAATGAAATTTTAAACTTGAAATTTAATTATTTCCTCCAAAGCTTGTCGAACCTAACACCTTAATTACCATAAACTTATTTTCCTAAAATCTATAAGGCCTCAAACCTCAAATAAAATTCTCTTAAACATATCCTTAAAGTTCATTGAACCTACACTCTCCTATTCTATAGCCTTGTTACATAAATTCTACAAAACCTTGACCTCAATCATCTTAAGTGACTTAAAGCTAATTCCTCTCCTCATTGCTACGTGAGTTCCCACCTTACAAAGATTGCCTAAACCATGACAATCCCTTCAGACCTCAACATCATACAAGCAAACCACATTGCTAAAAATTCAAGCCTACTACACTAAATGTTCATGCCTAATAATAGCATCCTCGATTATTCCGCCTTCCTGCCATAGCGTAACCCTTAACCCCAATTTCAACTCCGAACAAAACAAATCAAAATAAATAAAATAACATACACTGAAATAAATAAAACAAATAAAACAACATACTTCCAATTCCAATAAGATCAAACCAAACCAAACCAAATCAAATAAAATCGAATCAAGTTAAATAAAAACAATTCAAATTAAATAAACAAGATAATATCAACCCAAGCTTTTAAAACTTTCTGATACTCCACCTATGGGACATGTGGTTCTACCCAGAGCCGAACCGCTCTAATACAACCTGTGATGCCCCCAATTCCCATGTACGGACACGTAGAAATCGAAGCGTCGGGATGATGACAACACGGGTCACCATCTTATCGTCAAGTGTCAAGTGTAAGTACATGCAACAAGTGTACCATAAAAACATGCAGCGAATAATAAAAGTTTTATAACTAAGTACCATAATTTTTTGTTTAATACAAACCTGTTTAAAATATACATAATAAAATATTACAAGCCACAAATATCGTTTCAAAACCAAACTGCAAGGCATAAAAACTCCAAATCAAAACTCTAGCGGAGCCGCCTCCTCGGGCTCAGTCGCCTCCTCCTCCTCAACATCTGCATCAAAATCTACGGTTCCAAAATGGTATTGCAGGTAAGTAATAAACCAAACAAATCTCAAGATAAAAAGTATATTCATGCCACAACAATATGCATGAAAATGATGCCATACGCATACATCCCAAAAGTCCACCTTTTCCACGCACACCAAAAATCCCATTTGGCCCAAAACATTCCATTTAAACATAACCTCGCCATTATCCTAGATAATGGCCCAAAAACCAAACCGTCAGAGCACTGTAGGCGGGAATCGCAGGCGGGACTCTACCACCGTCCCTGCTTACCACCATCCTTACGCGTGCACCATAGGCGGGAATCACAGGCAGGATTCTACCATCGTCCCTGCTTACCACCATCTCTATGCGGTGTGCATTGTAGGCGGGAATCAGAGGTGGGATTCTACCACCATCCCTGCTTACCACCATCCCTACTCCACGTGCTTCTGACTCAAACCAGTAAATCCAATCGTTCACATATACCATAAATCATTTCTCGCTTACAAGCCCAGTTTTCATTTTACAAACACATGTACATGCATGCAATTACACGAAAATCCAGTTTTCCCTTTTTAAACATGAACATGCATGCACTATACAATGCAAACATCAAGGCACAAAATCTCCAACAAATATCAACATCAACCAAACATAAATAACTCCATCCTCAAATCCATCCGACCCCCGACTCCTCGGACTCAGTCCGAAATAACCAACCAGTCACAATTTATCGTTAAAGCAAAGATATATTTTAATCTAAAAGAAAGTTTGAAAAATACTTACAACGCTATAAAATAATTTTCGAAGGATCAAGGAGCTGCAAACGGCGGAGAAAAAGCAATGTAACAGTGTAAACTACAGTATGGCCATGGGTTGTAAAATATCCACTTTCGAATGGGGACAAACCAAGACTTGGGATTGATAGGGAATGGCCTAGAGGTATTTATAAAGCTAGTAGAAGTGAGAGTTGGCAGTGGGTGGCGGTGGAAGACCAAAAAGCCCAAAACGGAAAGTGGGTTGGTTGAGCTTCACCAATGACGGATCGGAGCTGGGGTTGGGTGGGTTAGGTAGCTGGGATGCCGGTGATGATGTGGTGAAGAAGTGGTGGCCAACGGCAGAGGCACGGCGGCGCGGGGAGCACAAAACTGTGCAGCTTGGGTGGTGTTTGTGGTGGTTAACGGCAGCGTTTGGGGGCCTGAAAATGGAGGGATGAGGTCGTCGGTGGGTGGGGAAGAAACTGAAAGCAACGACAAATGCAAACATCAAGGCACAAAATCTCCAACAAATATCAACATCAACAAACATAAATAACTCCATCCTCAAATCCATCGAACCCCTGACTCCTAGGACTTTGTCCGGAATAACCAACCAGTCACAATTTATCGTTAAAGCAAAGATATATTTTAATCTAAAATGAAGTTTGGAAAATACTTACAGCACTATATAATAATTTTTGGAGCTACAAACGACGGAGAAAAAGTAACGTAACAGTGTAAAATACACTGTGGCGGGTTCTAAAATACCCACTTTCAAATAGGGACAAACCAAGACTTGGGATTGATAGGGAATGGCCTAGAGGTATTTGAGAAGCTAGTGGAAGTGAGAGTTGATCGTGGGCGGCAGTGGAAATGGCGGTGGAAGGCCAAAAAGCCCAAAATGGAAAGTGGGTTGGTTGAGCTTCACCGATGACGAATCGGAGCTGGGGTTAGGTAGGTGGGATGCCGGTGATGATGTGGTGGCCAACGGCGGTGCGGGGAGCACAAAACCTTCGGCTTGGGTGATGTTCGTAGTGGTTAACGGCGGCGTTTGGGGGACTGAAAATGGAGGGGTGAGGTCGCCGGTGGGTGGGGAAGAAAATGGAAGCAATGGCGACGGCAAAGGGTGGCACATGGCGGAGCTGGAAGGAAAGGGTGTCGTGACTTCCAGCCGTGCGTGGCGGCTAATGGCTGCACGGGTTGGCCTGAAAATTGAGGGAGGTGATCACCGGCCAGAGGGGAGTCAACCGGTGAGGGCGGTTCACTACACGGCGGCAAACTGGGCGGTGAAAGAAACGGACGGAAATGGGGGTTGGGTCGCACGCACAAAGAAACGGAGAAGGAAAAAGAAAAGAAAGAAAAAGAGAAGAAAAAGAAAGAGAAAAGAGGAAAAAGAAAAGATGGGGAAAAGAAATGAGGTTCAATCCTCACCTCTGGAGTCTAGAAATTGATCCGACGAAAACAATTTTAAAAGCTATAAAATGATTAAAATAATTTAACCACATCAAGCTAAAGTATAATAAATAACTAGTAAAAACAACAACATAATTTTAAATCCAAAACAAACTAAAATAAATTACACATCAATTGAAACTCAAAATGATAATTAATATAAAGAAAGCTCTACATAACAATTATCACAACTAAATAAATCCAATTAAAATACAATAATTTAAAATAAAAGAACTAATATTTTAATTAAATTAAAATATTCCTTCAGTGAAAATACACGTAAAAATGGGGTATCACAGGATTTAACGATGGTGTGACCATGAGCTCCGTAGATGAAGCAAATGCCAAGTGGTCATGAAAGAGGATCGTCTTAAAAGGGAAGGGACGAAGTGCTAGCTAAAGCACTAAATTGGATATCGGACATGCTAGAACAACAATATGAGATGTGTTCCCATTATATGCAAGTCAAATTTGTAGGAACTATCAAAGAGTAAGGAAGGGGATAAATGTATGAGCTATTTTTGGATCATCGCTACAAAGGATTCTTTGGAAATGAAGGACTGGTGAGAGTGGAAATGTGGATATCTGACATAGAAAGGAAGTTTGAGGTGTACGGATGGACTAGAAAGTGTTATATGCAAGCTATGTACTCCAAGAGAAAGTAGCTCTATGGTGGGGTACCCAGAGGCAACTTCTTACTATTGAACTAAGAGCAACGGGAAGGTTCTCATGGGAAAATTTCAAGAAAGGATTTAACAACCGTTATTTCTAGGAGATTATAAAGGGACGACAATCCAAAGATTTGCTAATTTGGTCAAAGGAAATATGACGGTGGAAGAGTACCCCACTAGATTTATGGAGTTAGAAACGTTTACCCCTCAACTTATTTCCACAGAAGCTATGAGGGTGGAATGATTCTAGACTAGATCTCCTCTTCTCAAGCCCATCTTGAGTGTTGAGTTCTTACTAGCTTCTTCCCAAGTGAATTGCACCCATCCTTGTATAGCTTCCTTGACCTTCTTAGCTCTTGATCTTATGATTGCCCCATCTAGAACTTGAAAAGGATCTTTAAGACTTGGTCCACTTTGGTGCCTATCATTCCCCCTCTCCTCAAAAGGATTCGACCTTGAATCTCCACTTGTATCAAATTGAAAAGGATCAGTAATATTGAAAATAACAAGCACATGATACTTACCTAGAAGATCGACTAGATGTGAAGTTTCATTAATTTTCTCAAGAATTTGAAAATATCTATCCAAGCTACTCCTATCATAAAAAAGCAAAAGCATCAAAGTTGAAGGAGTAAGTGGATTAAAACCATAAACAAATTCAAAAGGAGAATATGAAGTAGTAGTATGCATGGTCTTATTATATGCAAACTCTATAAATGGAAAACAATCCTCCCAAGTTTTTAAATTCTTATTAACAATAGTGAGTAAGCACTAAGTTAAGATCCTATTAGCTACTTAAGTCTGGCCATCACTCTGTGGATGGCAAGTAGTGGAAAATAAAGGCTGAGTACCCAATTTTCCACACTAAACCTTCCAAAAGTAGCTAAAGAATTTAACATCCCTATCAGAAACAATACTTCTAGGCACACCATGAAGTCGCACTATCTCCCTGACAAACAAGCCAATTATATTTGTGGCATCATCAGTTTTATAACATGGAATGAAATGCGCCATTTTGCTAAATATATCCACAACCACAAAAATAGAATCTCCACCCCCTTTTGTCCTAGGTAGCCCCAAAACAAAGTCCATAAAAATGTCTACTCATGGCTCACTAGGAATGGGTAAGGGTGTATACAACTCATGTGGCAAAACCTTAGATTTGACATTTCTACATGTAATGCACCTGTCACAAATGCGATTGACATTCTCTTTTCATCTTAGGCCAAAAGAAATGTTCATGCAACAAGTCAATGAATGGCAAATGATACTCCTACAAATGTTCATTCAACATGTCTAAAATCTTTTTTACACCAAAATAATCTATCAAACAACATCCATGCACAAGTAACTCACGCATAAGACTAGTAGGCTCACAAAGTCTAATCTCTTTAAACAAATACCAACCTAGTCTATAGAACTAATCAAATGATGCTTTCTCACATACTCCATACACACTAGCCAAGCCATCATCATTAGCATGCAATTTCTTATCATGTTCAAATCTCAATCACTTTGCATTTAAAATGAAGATAAGGACATACCTTCTTCCCAATGCATTAACCACAAACTTTTCCTTACCGTGTGTGTAATTGAGTACATAAGGAAAGGTCTCAATGAATTGCACCCACTTGGCATGTATTCTATTCAACTTACCTTATTCTTTCAAGTGTGTTAAGGACTCATGTTCTTCAAAGAAAGGTTGGGTAAGGATTGTCTCCCCTGTCACAAAATCAATGTAATGCTCTATCTCTCTAATAGATGGAAATCTACTAAACATACTGCTAGGAATCATG
The DNA here is from genome assembly GCF_018687715.1 of Carya illinoinensis. NCBI lineage: Eukaryota > Viridiplantae > Streptophyta > Magnoliopsida > Fagales > Juglandaceae > Carya > Carya illinoinensis. The sequence continues at coordinate 32,392,555 of NC_056760.1, forward strand.
ACCTCATATTCCTACAACAAAGAAACAACAACACTAGGCAAAAAGTCAGTAAATTCGTTAGTATAAAAGCTTGCCTTAGAATAAAACCTCACTTATGTTTTTCCTTTTCTCTCTACAATCTCTCTTTCCTTTTCCTCTCATGGTTCCACTCTTTTTTCTTAACTCTCAGCCACCTCTTTATTTTCTTTTTCACTCTCTCTTTCTCTTGATGTTTCGTCCTCATTTTCTTTTTTCCTCTCACTCTCTTTTTCCATTTCACTCTCTTTTTTTCTTTCACTTTCCTCTTTTTTTGAACTTCTGGCCTCACAATTGTTTTTCAACTCATTCTCTCTTTTTCTTGATGTTTCAACCTCTCTCTCTCTCTCTCTCTCTCTCTCTCTCTCTCTCTCTCTCTCTCTCTCTCTCTCTCTCTCTCTCTCCCCTCTTCAGCCTCATTATTTATTGTTTTCTCATTCTCACTTTCATTCTTTCCTTTTGTCTCATTTTCTCTTTTCAGCTTCAGTTGGTCCTCATGGACTTGTTTCTAAAGGAGGAGGCTTGATTATTTTTCCATCATTTTCAAAAGTGTACATGTTTCTTAACCCATCATGGATCACTCTCCTATCATATTGTCACGGCCTCCCCAATAAATATGGGTAGCATGCATAGGCACTATATCACAAAGCACCTCATCCTTGTACCTCCCAATTGAAAAAGAAACTAACACTTGATTATTCAGCCTAACCTCTCCACAATTATTCAACTACTACAACTTGTATGGTTTAGGGTGTTTCAAGGTAGTTAAATTGCAACTAAAGTAGTGTTAGCCAAATTAGTATCACTCCTCCCATCAACAATCATACTACATACCTTGTTGTTGATGTGGCATCTAGTATGAAAATTTTTCTCTATCTGCTACTCTGTTTCATCCATCTTAATTTGTGTATTGAGAGCATGCCTGGCAATAAGAGACTCACCATGCCCTTCATTCTCATACTTATGTTCATGTCCCCTCCCATCTCTCTCACCTTACAGATTTCTAATCATTGCACCTTGTTGATTTATCCTACCCCTCACTTCCCCCAACACCAAATTCAACCATTCAAACTTTTGTTGCATGGCCTGCAACACAACGTATGAATTGTTTGTCATCCCCTTCGGTGATGTGTGAGACATCGTAATGGGCTACACAAAAGAATATTAGTCATATAAACCTCACACATTCTCTTATGTCTTTACGCTCAAATAATGGCACTCCACTTGTGTTTCACTCTTAATTAGTTTTTTCCTGATAATGATCTCATACTCTCTTGTCTTTTACCTCAAGAGTTTTTCCACTCAAGTTCTTTAAGAACTAATTAAACTCAATCAAGAGAATACAACATTATTTTATTCCAACTAGTCATTAGGTCCAAGAAACAAGAGTAAGAAAAAAAGAAGGAATAAAATGACACGAGACTAAAAAATATACAAGGGAAAGAGTAATCACAAGATAATATACCAACTATAATAATATGTATTCAGCCCCTTTGATGATAAGGCTCAATAAAACTAAAAATAAAAATTTCTATACTCTTTTTTTCCAATTATTTTTTTTTGAATTTTTTTCCTTTTTTTTCCTTCCTTTTATTTTCTATTCTTTTCTTTTCCTTTCTCACTAATTCAATCACAAACAGCAATATTTAATTGTGACAATCAAATAATGGAATTCAAACACACAAAAATTGACAATGAGAGATAGAAGGGAATCAATGAAACCCTAAGATGTGCAAATTTCGGCAATCTCTCTCTCTCTCTCTCTCTCTCTCTCTCTCTCTCTCTCTCTCTCTCTCTCTCTCTCTCTCTCTCTCTCTCTCTCTCTCTCGTGTTATGGCAAGCCTAAGACAATGATACACGACAACCCTAATCAAAGAACAAGGCAATTTCGCCAGCCCCAATTGATATTCGGCCAGCCCCTTCTTTTTTTTTTTCTTTTGTTTTTGTTTTTGTTTTTGTTTTTGTTTTTGAAAGTCTAGAAAAATAAAGCCCTAGAATTAAAGATACAATAATCAAAAGATAGAATCAGGCCTGATTGAAAACTGAGTTCTAAATACCAAATGATATGAACCCAGGGAATGGAATCCATTGAACCCATAATCAATTTGAAAACTCACCCAAGAAAGCCAAAATCAAGTCAATGGATGAAAAAATCTAGACCTATTGAGGAACTCGTTTTAAGAACTTAGATTATATTAAAATCTAGACCCATTGAAAAATCTATCTCAAGAACCCAGAATATAAGGAGGAGCGCCACAAAGGTTGTGATTTACTTTTGATAAGTTTAAAAGTTTAATAAAAAAACAAGAGAAGATAAACTCAACTCACAATGAATAAAATTCATTAAATGTTATAAACTTTCATAAACTTCTTAAAATGAAGCTACAAAGAGTATTAAACCAAAACCTAATTAAAATCCTAGCCAAACTAAGTCCCCATCTTCCAAAAATGCCTACACTAACTTAAGCCTCTTGAAACCTAGTTCAACAAAATAAAACATATGTGGGCCAAGTATCCCCAAGCCCAATTATTATAGACTAATTCCTATAACTAATTAAAAGCCCTTTTAATGAAATAAATAAGTCCAAGGCCTTTAATAACAATAGGCCCAAGTCTTGTCTCCAAAGCATATCACATTGATGAAAATTGGATCTCCTCCTCTCAAGCCCATCTTCAATGTTGGGCTCTTGCTAGTTTCATCACAAGTGAATTGCACCCATCCTTGTATAGCTTCATTGACTTTCTTAGCTCTTGATCTTACGATTGCCCCATCTGGAACTTGAAAATGATCCTTAAGACTTGGTCCACTTTGGTGCCCATCAATCGTAGGCTAAGCCTAGTAAGTGTGAGTTTTGCTTAGAAAAAGTAAGATTTTTAGGTCATGTAGTGACTGGGGAAGGTGGAGGCAGTAATGGACTGGAAACGACCTATCATCATACAAGAGATTAGGAGTTTCTTAGGCTTAATCGATTATTATCATAGATTTGTGGATGGATTTTTTAAGTTATCATCTCACAATGTTGATCAAGAAGGACGTTAAGTTCATTTAGACTGATCGGTGTGAGCGAAGCTTTGAGGAACTGAAAAGGCAATTAACCACAACCCCTATTTTGGCACTACCAAAATCGAATAAGCCATTCGTAGTATCCAATGATGCGTCAAAGTACAGTTTAGGATGCATTCTGATGCAAGAAGGTAAAGTTATTGCCTATGTATCTAGACAATTGAAGGATCACGAAAGGAGTTACCCTACCATGTCATGGAATTTGCAGTGAAGATAAGACGACAGTACCTATATGAGGAAGAGTGCAAAGTATACACGATTCACAAGAGCTTGAAGGACTTATTTACCCAAAAGTGTCTCAACATGAGATAGTGAAGATGGTTGGAGATTATCAGCAATTACTAGTGCGAGATTAAGTACTGACCCGGTAAGGTCTAAGATCATATAAAGGTGCAATTGGAAAATGCTAGAAATGAGTTTACATGGGAAAGTGAGCGAGTCATGCAAGAGCAGTTCCCATATTTATTCAAGCCCAATTATGAGCTATAATGCACGATGTAAGGGCATTATAGACAAAGTATGAGGGTGAACTGTTTATCAATTGGTTTTCACAGTCCCCAAAACTATGAACCTTAAGAAGTTGAAATGGTGTGAGAGAAAAAAACTGACAGTAAGGCAGCCATGCCTCCCAAAGTTATGCGATGATTCATTGAAGAACGACATAAGAAGGAGATGAGAGAGGAAAAATAACAATGGCTAGGAGAGCAACTTTTCCAAGATGAGGAGAGGAACACTACAGAGACAAGGAGAGTGCTTAGAGGGCCAAGAATCTAATATATGAAATGATGGATCACATTAGCATGAGTTCAACATGAAGAGAAGGGATGAGGGTAGTAATAGAATGTGACAAGCAAGACAAGGACAAAGGTGAGGATTCATCAAAGTCATATGAAGCGAAACGATGCCTGAGTGCTAGGATACTAAAGACCACGACTAAAGGACATGGTCAAAGAAGAAGATGGAGGAGACATGAGTATCTCATACCTCAAACTCAAATGATGAAGGTCATGCTATTGAAGTATTGGAGGGAAAGTCCCATCTATGGTCAGAAGCTACGAAAGTCATTAGCAGGTACCCTATCTAAACTCACCTCCCTTGAGAGGTCCAGACAAGGGAAAGCCCTCATGGAAATTCAAGGATGAAATTCCTTATAAGGAAGGGATGATGTGAGGGTCCTATCTAACATAAAAGGGGATAGACCAGTAGTACCGGACATCGAATGCTACTAGTCCAACATCTGGTTGAGCAGGCGCCATGTGGTAATCTGGCTAACATGTCCCAGAGTGAGATAGAGATGAGGAACCTGGTCATAGTAGATGAGCTAGAAAATTCATCTCCCATAAGGATGAGAACAAGGAGTTAAAGGGACTAACGTGCTCGAGTGAGTTACACGCTACATGCCCAATGGGAGAAAGGATCACTTGCCAAATAGGAACTACAGACAATGATTGACACAACCATCTAAAAGGTCACATCCAGAGTGGCTCTACAATTAACACTAAAGCATTTGGAGAAGTGTCATCAACAAGTGTAGAAGTCCATACTCCATCTGAGAGGTCACATCTGGAGTGGCTCAACAAGTAAAGGTGAAGGCTTGATAAGTTGGGTCATTAGACATAGAAGTATGGCCTGACACATGGAGGATCCTCGTTCAACAGAGAACTAAGGATTTGGTAGACCATAAGGCGTGCAAACCATGCCCCGATCACCTATCTCTAACATCCTGCAGTATGACAAGACAAGGATGAAAGACTCCTATTCAATCATATCTGACATTCCCACTCTATTGAAAGGACCTAAACGTGGGACAAGATCTCACTTTTAAGATTTTATTCACTAAAAGAATAGAAAAGGAAAATGTCGCAAACTACAAGGAGCAGGAAAGCAACAAGAGGACTTTCGTCAACATAGGAAGGTAGGTTAGCTTCTAAGCCAGTAATGGGTAATGTGGGTGAATGTTGTCTGTGAGAGATATTGCATCACTTATGTAATCTTCTCCCTTTTTACTACAAGCATGAATAAATATTTCTAGCACTATGTTTCTTGTTATATTTACTTGCTCATTTATGATGATTTCAATGTTTTCGATGCTATAACTATTTTATGCTTTTAATGTGATATCTTGAATGGGAACCTTTGATGCTAGTGTGTGTGTGAGTGTGTGCGTGTAAGTTTCTGTGGAGTCAATGAGAATCGATAATAATTGTACGGGATGGAGAATTCCTCAGGGCCATTCTACGAGGTGTTACCACATACATCACAAGTGGAACAATGTCATACTTTGCCTCACTTGATCATCGGGATGTGGGATCCTCTAGTGTATCACATAATGATATCTTCGAATTAGATTATGACAGAGTAAAGTAGCATCCCTAGGACAACAAGCTTCAATGTGTGCCTAAGGGCAGGTGAAGGAACGAATGCCTATGAGCAAAGCATGATACTTAACCCAATACTAGTTTTTACAAGTTCTCTATTATATAGAGATGGGTAACTCCTCGCTATAATAACACTATTGACTCTAATCTATTTTCCATAAAAGAGGGCTATGTCCCAAGATAGTGATTCCTCGCCATGGATATATATATATGTTTTCACCAAGAGGGTGATTCCTCTCTAGGTTTTGAGGAATGCACGTAGCTACAAGAAGAGGGGGTGATACCTCCCATGCACTTGTGTATTCTTCTTGTACTTTCATGAAATGCTTTCATTGCATCTCTGATAGTATTATCCTTCATTAACTATCTTGTCATAGCTGACTAACCTACCTATGGTTTCATTCTCGGGACCATAGACTTTGATGCATATTTAGACCCTAGTATAAAGCCTGAGGAAGAGAAGTCAATCCCACCCGAGTCCTAACTAAGGAGCCTAGGACTTGTTTTAGCACCAGTATTCACCATAGTTACTCTATGCCTTTCATCGGATGTTCATAATTAAGCCAAGTGCTCATTAGTATCTTAGTCGGCCGCCTAAGGAGACTAACTCTATGTATCCTAAATGATGTAATGTTTTGAGTTTATGAAGGGTGAGAAGCTTTTATTTTTATGAAACTTCATTTCTAGTACATACATGCTTATGTTGTTATAACAACATGTTCCATTTATATTTTCATTGTCTTGTCTAAAAACAAGTTTCATACACGTGTACTTCCCTCTAGATCACTACATGCCTAACAAATCCTCTGGGTGTTGACCGATTGGCCAACATCCTTGACACCACATAACCTTACCTAATCTTTCATGAGGGATGGGGCACCACACCCCTGCCACCTAGTTCACTGTCAAGTGAGAGTCCTCATGCACTTCAATCTCAATTGCCCCCAATCCTCACCCCCCCCCCCCCCCGCGCAGCCATTACGGCACGATAATCCATCAACATACATTCCAAGGCTTCTCCCTCAATGCCCTCAGTGGCTCTTTTGGGGTGATTTCATCTCCAATATCACGCTGATCTTTTACAAGTTTGCCTTGATCCCCTACTCTGACACCATGAAGCTTTGTAGCTTTGCCAAACCTATACTGAATGCACTCATTGCTGGGTTGAGCTTCTTGTTGTACTTCTGCAGTACGGGGAAGGGCTCTCTTAGGTCAACTATGTGAGTCATCTAGATACACATCCATGTTGTGTCCAATTTGTCTCTTAAACATGTGGTTCACTAGCCGTTGGTACGTCGCCTAGAAATTCTTCAAGCTAACTAGCATTACTCGCTAGTAATACAGCCCACTGCCCATTTTAAAGAACGTCTTCTCTTGGTCACCTTCACATAGTCGTATGTAGTTGTAACTTGAGTTGGCATCCATGAAGTTTAACATTTAGTCGACTGTTAGGTCGACCCGCAGTAAAGGGTTAAGGCATGCCTTGTTCAGATATGTGAAGTCTCCACACATCTGCCGCTCTCCATTTATCATCTTCAACAACACCACATTGGAAAGCCACTCTAGGTAGTGAGACTCCCTCATGAACCCCATGTCTAGCAGGTGCTCTACTTCTTCTACTATAATTGCATATTTTCTCAATCTGAAACTTCTTTGCTTCTCTCTTACTTTCTTGGCAGTAAGGCCAATGTAGAGGATGCACTCTATTACCTCTGTATCTATTCCTGGCATGTCCTCATGGTTTCATATGAACGCATCTCTATGTTTGATGAGGAGCTGCTTTATTTGTTCTCTAAGTTTTGGGGTCATTCATGTTCCTATTCTGGCCATCACCTTCAATTGGTTTGGATATAATGCGATCAACTCCAATGGTTCAGCAACTTCACCTTGCTATAAATTCTGTTCATATCTAGTCTATATCACCCACTCTATAAGCTCTGGTCCCAAGGGAATCATATCTTCATATGCCCATCTTCTGCCATGCAAACCTACACCTCCATTCTTCAATTCTTGAATGCGACACTCACATGCCAACACTTGCTCACCGCAAACTTCCCTGATGCCTATAATGCATCTAACATTATGCAATATTCGCAACAGATAATTGTTTTCTTGAGTATTACTATGCACCAAACTGATAATATTCTAAATACTTAAAACATGATCCATACATGTTTGGAAAAATAAACATCCATGATTACAATGCGGGTCTCAAAAGACTATAATCTTAAAAGTATGAGAAACTAAGCCCCATAACTACAACATTTAAATATACTGCTGAGCTAGTTCATCAAGCAACTTGCGTAACTTCACTAACATGCCAAAATACTATCTAAGAACCTAACTATGGAGGTCATAAGCTCTATGTTGCATTGGCGATGTCTAATCAACATCCTCCAATCTACTAGACTCCACTCCTTATCCTAGTCTTGACACATCTCCTACCATTCGAGGGGAATGTTTGTTAGGATTAACACGGTGAGATTTGAATTTTATACAGAATAATGATGCATGCATGACAGTAAAGGCATGAATGCATAATCAAAGTCATAAATAAGCATAACATAACTTGACATGTAACATGGCATGAATTGTCATAACTTGAACTGAAACGTGAACCGAATTTGAAACTTGACATGATATGAACTTGGTTTGAGACATGACTTGACATGGCAAAAACTTGAATGTAAAATACATGAACTTGGAATATTGTTCAATAAACTAAACTTGAGCATAAACTTAAACATGAATGTGAACATAAATTGAACTTGAATTGAAACATGAACAAGACATGAACTTGAAGCATAGCATAAACTTGAAATGTATTGAAGTCTCATGAAGTTACCACGATGTTCTTGTCTCATGGGGTTACCACGATAGTGTGGTCTTGTCTCTTGAGGCTACCACAATAGAGTAGTCTTGTCTCATGGGTTAGCATGATTTAATAATAACAATAAACTAAATAATAACTTAATTGCATGAGGATGCACATGACCGTGAACTTGACATGAGTTGAAAGGTTGTTCCTGAGATACACAAACTGTACTCAAGACAAAATGTGACATGAAATGAAAGGACATAAGTCTTGATGTAGCGTAACATGACATGAACATAAGTCGAAAGACATGACATACTTTGAGATAGAAAACATTTTGTAGCATGACATAACATGTAACAAACAACATTTCATAACATCGCATAACATGTAACAGACAATATTTCATAACATGTCATAACATGTAATAGAAAATATTACGTGACATGACATACGTGTAATAGATGTCATAATGTAACATGGTGTGCTTGCAAAGATAGCAATACATGACAGAATAGATTTGTAACATAAAAGTATTTCATGATAGAATAAATCATGTGTAGTAGATAAACATGAAATGGCATAGCATGGCATGGCATATATGATAACATACATACATAAACTGTAGTTCTCTTACCCATCTCACATATACAGTAAACTGATAGTAAGTTAAGAGCTAACTTACCTCGATCGTCACATTTACGAGAAATTAAGCACAAAACATGAGAAAATGTAAGTAGAGATTCTAAAAGTTAGAAACTTTATTATTAGAATTAAAAACATAGAAAATACTAACTTAGAGTAAAATTACCATTTTACCCGTTACGTGTGAAAAATGACCATTGTACCCCTAACTTAAGGATTTCACATCCCAACTTTGAAAATTAACAAAATTTAAATTCCTTATGTAAATTTTATCCTAAACTCAAATATCAACTTAGAAACATTTAAAACCAATCACAACTATGGATAAGCTCATAGGGCCGAAACTTCTCAAGGCCAAAACTCTTGATTTGTTTTGCAATTTTTCTAACTTTAAAACTCATGATTAAACCAAACTGTTGCAAGAAAGATATTCCTATATGAAGTTTATAAACATACTCACAACATCCAACAAAAATATACTAATTATAAACACAAAACTTGTTAGTAAAAAGATCCAAATTTTTAACTAAAAACGCACACCCTCGAATCACAAGGTTTGACTTATTTCAAAGCATCTCTAAGAACTCCAAAAAATTCAAGTCTTTCTTCTAACATATTCATAACACATTCCTAAGAACTAATATGTATTGAATCATGTGATAACCCAAGACTTGATTAGAAATTTTTTTTGTGTCCATGTGTATTTTCTTTGCCTTAGTAATATTTTAGGTCCATGAGAATATTTAGTGGAACTTAGGTCTTGGTTTGTAGAATAGCCAACCCAGCCCAAAAGAAGGCCAACTAAGCCATGTGAATTTTGTCCACCATAGGAAGCCTAAGCCTAGAAACCCTAGATGCTTCTGGCCCATGATCCCTTGCCATTAGTGCCATGTGTCACTCATGAAAGGCACTATGTATCTACTCTTGATAGTGGGCTAAGGAGGGAGGGAGAGAAGAGTGTTTGGGAAGCCAAAGTAAAGGCTTGCACACCTACCCTAGAGGATGTGCCAATTGTCATTCGTGCAAGAATCCTTCTAAAAACCCAAATTACAAGATCTCCTAGGGAACCAAGAGACATTCGGCCAATCCACTCTCACAAGCTTACACCTCCTTGTTTGACACAATTTCAAGTTCCAAGAAAGATGTTCATGGAATATGGTGCCCAAGGAAGACAAATAGATGTTTCCAAGTGATTTGCATGGGAAAACCAAAGGGACACATAGGGGATTTCAAAATTTGGATTGCATACAAAAGTTTCTTCAAAAAATGACACATGTCAACCATGCAAAGACCTTCTAGAAGGAATGTGAAGAGACAACCACACCAAGATGATAAGTCTGCCCTTACTTTTTCAGCCACCACACCTAAGAGCACACCCCCACACACCACTTGTCATCTTAGAATTCAAAAAGGTTCTTGGAAAAGAAGAGTCACCTAGGAAGAAGCAATGGAAAATGATGGAACACATGGGGTTTTGGAAAGGAATGGTTAGCTAGGGCAAGGCTCATGCCCTTGCCAAGTGTCACACATGCATAGCCTTGTTTTGGGAGATGAAAAGAGATGAAGAGAAAATTACTTTCCTATCCTAAAGATCCATTGTATCAAGACAAAGCAAGAAGGGCACAAAATACTATTTTGGTTAGGGCCAAAAAGGGGCCACACGCCCAAGAAGATCTTCCACATTCCAAAGGAAAATCCAAGAGTGTGGAAGAAGAAAAGACTTTCAGTCAGAGGGAAGAAGAGGAGTAACACTGTTCCTTCATGCATTGGTTGGTATAACATGTAATAGACAACATTTCATAACATAGCATAACAAGTAACAGATAACATTTCATAACATGGCACAACATATAGCATGGAATATTATGTGACATGACATACATGTAACAATTGCATACGTAACATGACATACTTGCAATAGATAACATATGTAACATATCATACTTGCAACGGATAGCAATATGTGATAGAATATATTATATAATAGATACGCATTTCATGATAGCATAATTCATAGAATAGATAAATATGTAATGACGTAACATGGCATGGCATATATTGTGACGACCCGCTTTTACGTGTATTTTCACTGAAGGGTTGTTTTTAATTTAATTAATATATTGGTGTATTTATTTTAAATTAATGTATTTTAATTGGTTTTTATTGATTTGATGTGGTGTTTATTTTATTTAGTCTTTTTACGGTTTTTAATGTCGTTTTCGACGATTTGTTTTGGTTTCCGGAGTGAGGATTGAACCTCATTTCTTCCCTCCATCTTTTCTTTTCCCTTTTCCCTTTTTCTCTTTTCCTCTTTTCTTTCTTTTTTTCTTTTTTCTTTTTTCTTTTTCCCTTCCTTTTTCCCTCCCCTCCCGCGCGATACCCCCCCGTCCGTCTCTCTCTCTCTCCTCTCCCTCACATCGTTCGGCCAACCTCCCAGAACCACCGCCGCCGGCCACCGTGCGGCACACCACTCCCACCAAAATCTTCCCCTCCCTCCGGTGAACTACCCCACAAGATTCCACCACCAACGGAGCCGCCGTTTAGCTGGAAATCCACCTTCAAGCCGAGCGGTTTTTGCTCCGATCTGCCATCGTCGCTCCACCTCCGGCCACCACCTCTTCACCACTTCATCACCGACTCCTTGCCATCCTAACCCACCCATTTTTGGCCTCTAACAATCACCGAAACAGCTCCCACGAGCTAGTTTCCATTTTGGGCATTTTGGCCCTTCCTCCGCCGTTTCCGCCGCCACCCACGGCCAAACTCCACTTCCACTAGCTTCATAAATATCCTTAGACCATTCTCTATCAATCCCGAGCCTTGGTTTGTCCCCGTTCAAAAGTGGGTATTTTACAACCCACGGCCACAGTGAAATTTCACTGTTACGTTACTTTCCTTCCGCCGTTTGCAACGTCGCGTGTTTTCTAAAAATACCATATAGCGCTGTAAGTATTTTCCAAACCCTACTTTTAGATTTAAATATATTTTGCTCATTCAATAATTATTTATCTGTTGGTTGGCTAATTCCGGACTGAGTCCGAGGAGTTTGGGGGTCGGATGGATGGAGGACGGAGTTGTTTATTTTATTGATTTATGGATGGATGATTGTTTTGTGCATTGATATCGCATTTACATGGTGCATGCATGTGCGTTTTAATTAAATTGAGAAAATCCTGTTTTATTGGCGTAGTGGATTTTCGGGTGCGTGTGTATCACGACCCCAAGTCGGAATGGGGTATTATTCTGGTGGAGCTCCTCTGGTCACTTGGGAGCATAATAAACTAAGTGACGTCCCCTTGGTTGTCGCTGAGCGACGACGGCAGCGGGGGCTAAAGGATGCTTGGCTACGAACGGGCCGGGGGCGGAACCGAACATCGCTCTACGCACCGACTCCGTGGCCCTTCATTGGCGAGGGCTAGAGGATGCTTGGCTATGAACGCACGGGGCGCAGAACTGGGCATCACTCGTGTAGGTGTCACATGCGTGGTCGTTACTTGCGGTGTGGCACTGGAGCCAGGGTGTGCGGATGACCCTTAGGGGAGGTCATGTTGCATACGGTTTAATTGGTTAATGGATTGAGTTTGATATGGGCCAAATGTGACTTTTGGCATGATTTTTGGAAAGGATTTGTTTTTGGGCCAAATGAGATTTTTGGCATGTGTGGAAAAATATGATTTTATGGGTTTTGTGCATTGGCATCACTTCATGCATATTGTTTGAGTTCTATATGTTTTTATCTGGTGGTGTTTGGATTTTACTTACTTGGGGCACCATTTTGGTACCGTAGATTTTGGTGCAGAGATCGAGGATGAGGAGGAGGAGGTTGAGCTGGAGGATGCGGCTCCGCCTGGGTGCTGGAGTTTATGTTTTGTATTTGGTTTAAAACTGTATTTGTGATTTGTAATATTTATTTATGTATGTTTTGAACAGCTTTGTTTTAAACAAGAAAAATTCTGGTACTTAGTCATGACTTTCGTTATCTGTTGCGTATTACTTTTTGCACATTTGTTACTTTTACACACACTTGACACTCGTCGATAGGATGATGACCCGTGATGTCATCATCCGGACGTCTCGATTTCCCCGTGTCTATGCATGGGGATTTGGGGGCATCTCATATATGATAATATGCATACATAAATTGTAGTTCCTATATCTATTACACATACACAGTAAACTGATAGTAAATTAAAAGCTAACTTACCTTGATTGTCATGTTCTACACGAATAAAGCACAAAATATGAGGAACTATAAAAGGGTATTAGAAATGTGTAAAAAAGACAACTTATGGTAAAATGACCATTTTAATCTCTACATGTGAAAAAATGACCATTTTACTCCCAACTTAAGGATTTCACATCTTAATTCCAAAAATTATAAAAATTTACATTTCTTATGTAAATTTTGTTCTAAACTCAAATATCAACTTAGAAAAATTTAAAACAAATCACAACTATGAGAAACTCACTATGGCCGAAACATTCATAGGTCATTTCTCTTGATTTTTGTTACAATTCATTCCAACTTCAAAACTCATGATTAAACCAAAATTTTTCAACAAAGGTCTTCCTATCCTAAGTTTAAAAACATACGTAAAACACCCATTAAGAAAATTTTAATCAACAAACCAAACTTTTTGTAAAAAGACCCAAATTTTTTAATAAAGAGCAAACCCTTGAATCTCAATTTTTGACTTTAATCAAAACATCTCCAAGAATTCCAAAAAAATCAAATCTTACATCTAACATATTTATAACATTATTATAAGATAAAACATGCTTTAAATCATCAAACAAAAGTCACTAAAAATCAGAAAACAAGACTCGGAGTTTTTGGTTTTAAACTTAGTCCAAAAACAGTAACTTTTTCTCAACTAACTTTCATCAAACTCTTGATCCATCGCTTAAAAAGGTGAGATCCTAAAACTAAAATATCACATGGTTTAAAAATGTGTCCTAAAAAAGATCCAACCATCAAAATTAAAATCACATGGCTAAAAATCAATAAAACATTGATTTAACCCAAAAACATCAAATCTTAAGCCTAACCAAATCATCACAAAAGTGGCTTAGAATCATCACAGAAAAATATCAAAGCCTTTGGAGTAGAATCAAATCATGAAATATTCAAACTTTCTCAAAACAAAAACTATTTTTCCACTTCCAGTTTTCAAGTTTCTAAATCTAAGAAAATCTATCATCAAAAGCTTTATTCATGCAACAAAACCTCAATTAACATTCATAAACACATGCTAACAATACTCCATACAATTTTTGGACCAAGATATGTCCATTAGCTTGGTCAAAAATTTTAAAATATAACATACTCTTTAGTTTCATGCCCAGAATGATCTTTCCATGGTTAAAACTGCTTTCGACCAATCAAATGACCATGGGATGAGAAGCATAAGAAATCCACAGAAACTACACCCAAGATGAATAAATTTTATGAGGATTCATTGTGAGAGGCAATGACTGCCTGCAACAATTGTGAGGTATAGAGGGTGATGAGGTGGATTTCTCCTTCACATCAATACACTATTGGGTGCAGCCAAAGGTAGTGGATGGCCTGATGTAACAACCCACTAGAACTTCAATAGTAGAATTTTTATAAACTTTAGGAATCTCGTGAAAACTCCATAAGTTTTCACGAATCGACTAAACGCATAGGTTTTAGCCTATCAACATAGTGAGTGTTATCACTCGCTGTGGTGCTAAATATGTGATTTTAATTGTTTGAGGTAGTTAGAAGTGTCAGAATATGTTATAGTCTATGCCACTAGACTCAGTTAAATATTTAGGATTTTATAGCACAATAACTCATTTTCATAATTTCGGACAAAACGGTTGTTTGAAACTGTGAATTTATTTTTAGGGGCACTTTAGGGTTGAATTTTGGTAAACGATTTTCACTGTAGGTTAATATGAATATTTAGAATTTTTTAGTACTAATTTTATTATGCATTTCTTTGAATGAATAGTAACCTCGATAAATGTACTAAGTGCAGTGTTTTTAAAATCGCAGTGTGGAATGTCCAAATTAGGTTAGAGAAGTTTTATTTAGACACTTGGTAAGATCTTAGCCATACATAGTGAAATTTTTAGACACTTGACACAAAGAAGAACCATTAGACGGATTTGTGAAGGAAATCAAGGTGTGAGATCATGCCACCTAAGCAAAACTTTTTTTCATCTGATCAACCAGATTGAGCCAGATCAAAGAGGGTTTCAACCCTAGTAAAATCCTAAATGGTTGGAATCCAATTGAAACCCCAAAATCTTGGTTGAAACCGAAACCCTAAACGGTTTCCCCAAACCCTAAAGTTGGCCTTCAAACCCTCTTTGAGCCAATTTCTAGCATTGTGTTTAATCACTTGATTAAATCACTTCCACATGCTATCAATTTCTCAAATTCTTGTTATGACATCATTATCCAACCTTTTAAACCTTGGAAATTTTTTTGGGCCAAGAAAAATTAGATTTGGGCTTGATAGCATCTCAAACCCTAACCAAATCCTCTTTAAACCCCAAATTGAAGCCCACTTGGTTAAGGCTCACCAAGGCCTAAGAATTTGGCCACCTTGGCAAGGATTCTTGAAGAAGTTTCCTCCCCCACATGGCATACCATTCACTGCCCTTGGCTACACCCAATAGTGCCTTGATGAGATGGAGAAACCCACCCCATCAACCCCCATACCTCATAGCTTCTGCAAGCTGTATTTGCCCCTCACTATTCTCCACTTTATGCCACATAGCCGCCTCCAATCAAGGTCATTCAGGTCCATATATTCGCCCTAAAGAAGCATTGAGTCGTGCAAGACACACTTCCTTCCCTTTCATCACTTCTTTATCCCATTTCTAGAGAGAAACCCAAAAGAGCTCTCTTGGGCAGATTTCTGGGTCTTTTGCATGGAGCTTTTCACATGATGGCTTCTGCATAACAGTTCTTAGTATTTGAGTCTAGTTTCCATATATATATTATTTGTATCATTTATCATTTCATGGTCATTTGGTTGGTTGAAAGTATTTTTAACTATGGAAAGGTCATTCTGGGCATGAAACTAGAGAGTGTTATGTTTTGAAATTTTTAACCAAGCTAATGGACATATCTTGGTCCGAAACGTTTATGGAGTGTTGTTAGCATGTTTTTAAGAGTGTTTATTGAAGTTTTGTTGCAAGAATAAAGCTTTTGATGATAGATTTTCTTAGATCTAGAGACTTGAAAATTGGAAGTGGAAAAACAGTTTTTATTTGGAGAAAGTTTGAATATTTCATGGTTTGATCTTACCCTAATGGCTTTGATATTTTTATATGATAATCCTAAGTCTCTTATTTTCATGTTAGAATGTTATTTTGAAGATATTTAGCATTATTTTCAAAGATATGAGTTTTCTATGCAATAGAATTTTGGTTAGGCCTAAGATTTTATGTTTTTGGGTTAGATCCATGTTTTAAAGAGTTTTAGCCATGTGATTTTAAATTTGATGGTTGGATATTCTTTAGGAAACATTTTAAAACCATGTGATACTTTATTTCAAAGATCTCACCTTCTTAAGCTATTGATCAAGGGATTTATCAAAGCTAATTGAGGAAAAAATTTCTGTTTTTGGACTAAGTATATAACCTGGGATACCCCGTTTTTATGTGTATTTTCACTAAATGAGTATTTTAATTTAATTAAAATATTGGTTCTTTTATTTTAAATTATCATATTATAATTAGATTTATTTAGTTGTGAAATTTATTTTGTAGAGTTTCTTAATATTAATTATCGTTTTGAGTTTAAATTGTTGTTTAATTTATTTTAGTTTGTTTTTGGATTTAAAATTATGTTGTTAGTATTTATTAGTTATTTATTATATTTTAGCTTGATGTGGTGTTTAAATTATTTTATTCGTTTTATAACTTTTAAAGTTATTTTCGTCGGATCAGTTTCTGGACTCCAGGGGTGAGGATTGGACCTCATTTCTTTTCTCCATCTTTTCTTTTTCTCTTTTTCTTTTTCTCCTTTCTTTTTCTTTCTCTTTTTCTTTCTTTTTCTTCTCCTTTTTCCTATGGTTTCTTCCCGTGTGTGCGAAGCCTCCCTTACCCATTTTCGCCGTTTCTATCGTTCCGCCTAGAACCACCCATCATCGCCACCGTGTGGCACACCACCCATCCAGAATTCTTCCCCTCCGGCCGGTGATCATCCTCACCAAATTTCACCTCCACCAAGCCACCATTAGCCGCCACGAGCTCCTCCAAGCCGCACAGCTTTTAGGCCATTTCGTCGCCGTCGTTCCAACTCCGGCCACCATCTCTTCACAGCTTCATCACTGACCTCTTGCTGTCCTGAACCACCCATTTCTAGCTCCAATCCATTACCAGAGTAGCCCGCACGAGCTCAACTCCGTTTTGGCCATTTTTCACTTTTACCGTCGTTTCCTCCGTCACCCACGGCCAACTCTCTCTTCCATTAGCTTCATAAATATCTCTAGGTCATTCTCTATCAATCCAAAACCTTGGATCGTCCCCATTCAAAAGTGGGTATTTTACAACCCACGGCCACAGTGTTTTTACACTGTTACGTTGCTTTTTCTTTGCTCTTTTCAGCTCGTTGATCCTTCGGAAATTATTATATAGCGTTGTAAGTATTTTTCAAACTCTATTTTAGATTTAAATATATTATTCCTTTTACAATAAATTCATTGACTGGTTGGTTATTCTGGACTGAGTCTGAGAAGTCAGGGGTCAGATGGATTTGAGGACGAAGTTATTTGGTTATTGTTGATTTTGAGTTTTGTTGGATAAATTGCGTGTTGAGGTGTGCATTGCATGGTGCATATATGTGCATGTGTTAAATTGAGAAAAACTGGTTTTATCAGTGTAAATGAATTTTTGGTTGCATGTGTATCACGACCCCAAGTCGAGATGGGGCATTATCTGGGTGGAGCTCCTCTGGTCACTCGAGAGCATAATATACTGAGTGACATCCCCTAAATTGTCGCTGGGCGACAACAGGAGCTGGCAGGATGGTAACACTCTCGTACCGACTCCGTGGCCCCTCTGCTGGCGGGGGCTAGAGGATGCTTGGCTATGTATGTGTAGGGTGCAAAACTAGACATCGCTCATTAGGAAGTCACACGCGTGGTCGTTACCTGTGGTGTGACGAAGGGAGTCCTAGGGGAGATCATGGTGCATTCGGATAAATTGGATATCGATTCGAAATTGGATTTGGGCCAAATGTGACTTTTGGCATGAGTTTTAAAGGAATTGGATTTGGGCCAAGTGTGAATTTTGGCATGAGTTTTAAAGGAATTGTTTATGGGGCCAAATGAGACTTTTGGCGTGCGTCCAAAAATGTGGATTTATGGAACATGTGCATTTGGCATTTTTCATGCATATTGTTGAGCTTAATATATTTTTATCTTGTAGTGTTTAGATTATTACTTACCTGCGGCACTATTTTTAGTATCGTAGATTTTGATGCAGAAGTTAAGGAGGAGGAGGCTGAGCACGAGGAGGCGGCTCCGCCAGATTATTGACTTGGAGTCTTTTATGTTAAAAGTTATATCTACTAGTTTTTATGTCTTGTAATTTGCTTTGAAACGATATTTGAGACTTGTAATATTTTATTATGTGTACTTTAAATGAGTTTGTATTTAAACAAAAATTCTGGTACTTAGTTATAAGACTGTTATTATCCGTTGCATGATTTTATTGTACACTTGTTGCATGTACACACACTTGGCACTTGGCGATAGGATGTGTGACCCGTGTTGTCATCATCCCGATGCCTCGATTTCCACATGTTCGTACGTGGGAGTTAGGGGCATCACATAACCAAAAACTCCAAGTGTTATTTTGTGACTTTGGTGACTTTATTTTGATTATTTAAGGCATGGTTGATCTTACGATGATGTTATGAATATGTTAGAAGTAAGATTTGATTTTTTTGGAATTCTTGGAAATATTTTGATTTAGGGTCAAAACTTGTGACTCAAGTGTTTGGATCTTTTTTCAAAAAGTTTGGTATTGATTATTAGCTTTTTCTAAATGGATATTTTAAGTATGTTTTTAAACCTAGATAGGAAGATCCTTGTTGCAAAATTTTGGGTTAAGCATGGTTTTGAAATTTGAAGGAATTGCAATAAAAATCAAGAGAAATGGCCTATAGATGTTTCGGCCATAGTGTGTTTTTCATAGTTGTGATTTGTTTTAAATTTTTCTGACTTGATATTTGAGTTTAGGACAAAATTTATATGAGGAATGTAATTTTGGAAATTTTTGGAGTTAGGATATAAAATCCTTAAGTTAGGGGTAAAATGGTCATTTTCTCACATGTAGAGGGTAAAATGATAATTTTACTCTAAGTTGTCTCTTTTACACATTTCTAATTGTTAGTAATTAAATTTCTAACTTTTAGAATACCTTCTTACAGTTCCTCATATTTCGCGCTTTATTCCCGTAAAATGCGACGATCAAGGTAAGTTAGCTTCTAACTTACTATCAGTTTACTATGATGGGTAAGGGAACTACAATTTATATATGTATGTTATCATATTTGCCATGCCATGCCACATCATTACATGTTTATCTGTTACGCATGATTTATTCTGTCATGAATTCTTAACTGTTACACAATCTATTATGTCACATATTGCTATATGTTACAAATATGTCATATTATGTTATGCCATTTCACGTAATATTTACTGTTGCATGTTATGCCATGTTATGAAATATTGTCTGTTACATATTATGTCATACTACAAAATATTTTTATATCAAGTAAGTCGTGTCTCTCAAGTTACGTTCAAGTCATATTATGTGACGTCAAGACTTATGTTCTTTCATATTCCAATCACGTTTCATCTCAAATACAGTTGTGCATTTTGATAACAGTTAAGTTTCAGTTATCAGTTAATTTATACTACGTTCAAGAATGATATGCGCTACCTGGTATTGTGGTCAGGGCTAAGCATTGCCGAGTACGAAAGGTGAAGGAGTATAATCTACCATACTACAGATGATTAAATCAGTTAAGTTATGTTATGGTTAAGAATAATATGTGTTGCCTGGTACTACGGTCAAGGCTATGCGCTGTCAAGTACTACGGTGAAGGAGTATAATCTACCGTTATGTTAAGTTATGTTACAATCAAGGACAACACGCACTGCCTGGTACTGTGGTCAAGGCTATGCACTGCCAAGAACTATGGTGAAGGAGTATAATCTACCATATTACGGAAGGATGACACGCGCTGCCTGCTTTGCGCTACTGAGTACTACGGTGAATGAGTATAATCTATCGTTATGTTATGTTATGTTCATGTTTACGTTAAGTTTCGAGTTCATGTTCATATCATATTATGTTCACGTTTATGTTAAGTTGAAACTCATGTTCATGTTATGTTATGTTCATGTTCACGTTATGTTTCAAGTTCACCTTCATGTCAGGTTATGTTCACATACATGTTATGTTCAAGTTCACATTCATGTTATATTATGTTCACATTCATGTCAGGATCAAAGCAGGGAGCAAACACTAGTAGACTAGATGAGATTGACTAGACGCCGTAGACACGACACGGAACTTACAGCTTCCATAGTTAGTTTTTGGATAGATTCTGGCCTCGTTAGTCAAGTTACACGAGTTACTCGACGAACTTCCTCAATAGCATATTTTGGTAATGTAAATATGGAGTCTGGTTTCTCATGTTTTAGAGATTACAGTCTTCTGAGACTCGTATTGAAATCGTGGATGTTTATTCTGCTAAGTATGCTTGGATTACGTTTTAACTATTTGGGATATTCTAAGTTTGGTGCATAGTATTGCTAAAAAAAAAATTATCCACTGTAAATATTGCATAATGCTATATGCATATTAGGAATATTGCATCTTATATGTCATAAATGGGGGCAGGTAACCTTATATTGCATGTCCTGATGCTTCAAATGTCTGTTCAATCCCAAACTGAAATCTGGGGGCGTCACAGGGTGGTATCAGAGCAATACATCTCTGGGTTGTATATCCACACGTCCTTAGGAAATGCACCAAATACTAGGCTTGAGATTTTAGTCTTCATTAGGCTTGAATATCTTGAAGTATAAGAGATAGTATGTGGTTTTTATAAGTGCATGCGTGTGTTTGGAGAAGTGACACATGACTCTTGGTAGGATACCTTGGAACCCTGAGAGAGAAAGCAATCAGGAAAATCAGAATCCCCTTATAGATGGAGGATTAGTTGGAGCTGTACGCCTGTTGACTGACATCCTTAGACGTTAGCAACAATAGCAAATGCACTTACCCATTAGATTGTAAGCTGTCACTCAGGGAGAAACAGATGCTAACTCCCTAAGAATTGAAGGAGCTAGCATCATCACTAGTATTTTACTAGGACCTCTATATTGTTAAGCTTAGTTAAGTTTGATTGGATTGCAATTGATGATATTAGTGCATTATTGTTATTTTGGGTAATGACAAGTTATTGAGGTTTGTAACTTGTACGATGTTGGATTTAAGTGAGTTCTTGTTATTGGTGATTGTGGTTTTGCACAAGAGTTCAATTCGGAAGCTGAATTGTTACCCAGTTGATAAGAGTAACAATTCTCATTATGAGTATTATTGTTTATACCAGTGTAGATACAGTATGCCTTTTAGTAGTATGGGGAAGGGTATTAAAAGTTGAGGAATTGTATTCTGTGTGTTTGGAGTTTGCTTTGATTCTGAGGATGCAATGGAATTTGTGTTTGGAAGAGTAAAGTGTTTGAGGAAAGCGTTGGCCTTAGTAGGATTCACTTATGATAGTAGTTTTATCTTGCGGCAATTAAATGGTTTTTTTGTGAAGCACAGTGTTTGTGGAGGCATAGATTACCCTTACATTGGAGACCAATATATGGAGAGTAAAATCTTGGTCTTGAGGACTTATGTAAACAGCATGAACATATCCTTTTGTTAGAGTCATAATAAGAGGCAGCTCATGATGGATAAAAGAGCTATGTCAATCATAAGAGAAATTCTTGAATTTAGATTAATAGCTGATCATTTATCATAGTACCACCAAAGGAGGAATGATTCGTTGTGATTATGAAGGAGTGAGCTAGTCCTTGGCAAATAGGATTCCTTGAGGAAATAAAGAAAGTGAATTCAGTTGTGTATGGATTAAATTCTTCTAAATTGAATTGGGCAAATATTTTCATTTTAGATTTAGAGAGTATGCCGGTACGACTTGATCTACTTTGTGGAAGGGTTCTAATACAATTTTGATTAGAGTGAGAGAGTTAAGGAATGACAGAATTTAGTGGTATATATATATATATATAAATACCAGTGATGAATAACTCTTTGAGCAGTAAGGAAAGTAGTGATTTCACTTAAGCAAGGATTTAGTATCCTAGAAGGTTAGTCTAGAACTTGTTAAGTTTAGGCAATAACCTTTGTGATCGTTATAGATAAGATTAGTGTGGACTACAAGAGGAAGGCATTACCTCATGAAGAACGTTACCCGCCGCTTCACTCGACTACGTGATTAGACTGGGATAGCTTCAAAGCGAGGACAGCACGGGATGGAGCTGAGTCCAGCAGAGTAGCAGAAGAGCATGCCGCAGCTACCAACACTAAGCTCGTATTGTCAGGATCATCTATGTCATCAACTCACCTCGGACGTTTGCTAGTAGAGGGTCAAGAGCCAGAAAACGGTAACAAAGAGTTCATGTAGCCCCAACCTAGATCCTTTCGACAATGTGGTATATGATTCAGAGGATGACGTGTTCAACTACTTACCCCAGCATGCCATGCCCTTGGACATCGATGCACCTCCACCGCATACAACCAGTGACGATACGTCCAGTAATGGATAGTAGTTTTGGTAAGCAACATCTTCTTTCGAGCGTGTTTTATATTTGTACTTGCATCGATTTCGAGGAAGAAATCTTTTTTTTATGAAGGGAGGATGTAATAGCCTGCTATAAATTCAATGGTGGAATTTCTAAAGACTTTAGGAACCTCGTGAAAACTCCATAAGTTTTCATAAATCGACTAATCGCATAGGTTTTAGCCTATCAACATAGTGAGTGTTATCACTCGCTGTGGTGCTAGAAATGCAATTTTAATTGTTTGAATTAGTTAGAAGTGCCAGAATACGTTATAGTCTATGCCACTAGACTCAATTGAATATTTAGGAATTTATAGCACAATAACCCATTTTCATAATTTCGGACGAAACGGCCGTTTGAAACTGTGAATTTATTTTTTGGGGCACTTCAGGGTTGAATTTTGGTAAACGATTTTTACTGTAGGTTGATGAGTGTGCGAAATTGCACTCTAAATACCCTATTATTGGACTAAAATGCTAAAATGTGAATAGAAATTATAGGAATTAATGTGTATTCTTAAATTGAATTTCTATTTACGTTGGGATACTCCTAAGTAGTTTTTTTATGTCTAATTTGAGAGTTTATAAAAGAGCAAGTCAAGCCCAATCAAATTCAAAGGAGAACATTCATGGGGTTTGAGAGCAATTTGGAAGAAAAGAAAAAGAAAAAAAATCACAAAATGAAACCACAGGAACTCCAAGTCTGAAATTCGTTAGGAGACAGTCTGGACATACTTTAGTCTTTTGACTGTATCCTTTTACTCATATATAGGATTGATGTGATTCTTAATGCATTAGAAAGCTATCTTAAAGGGATATAACTTTGTATCTAATAAGAATTTCCAAATTTGAACTTCTGAAGGGTGTACGTGGCTGTCAAGATAAGTCCTAAAATTTAGGCGATTTTTTTATGCAGAAATTAAGGGAACATTAGGGTTTCTTTTCTACCCTATATAAGCATATCATTACACAAAATAGGAGGAGGAGAAGGAGAGGTACAAGAGGCAAATCTGAAGAGAGGAGAAAATCACTTTCGTGGCCACCGTTCGCTTCAGTTTTCTCTGGAGATTTTTGTTGTCCAATATATTTATGGGTAACTAAATTCTCAAATAGGGTTAGGGATGAACATGCACATTAGATGATATTTCTAATTTATTTTTAATTCATGTATTTGATTTTCAATTGCTAAAACTCTTTTGTTTTATCATTCTCAATTCATCGTTGATGTTTTCTTCACCGAATAATCATAGAATTTATTCTGTTTATGGATTCAGTCATGCTTTTTCTATTGAATGGATTAGTTCTTTGATTATGTTTGGATCAATTATTTATCTATGTTGATTTAGCTTTTTGCTACAATATCTCTCCCTGAGTATATTGTCATCATTGGATTTTCTCAATAGGGGTAGTAATTTACGTATTTTAAAAGTGGTGAATGATTTTTCAAAAGGTTAAATTTGATTTAAGTTTAGTTTATAAATCTATACCTTCCGATTGAGAATTTCGTAAATTGAGTTCCTAATTGAGTTATTCAATGAACTAAGAATAATTAAAATATCGGATTTGTGCAAGGGATTCCCGACGCTCTACTGTTTGTCAAATTTGAGTACTTTTTCCATTAATCACTTTGCTTCACTTTAATTTACATTTAAAATTAATCTTTGTTCTCCATTACTTATTTAATATTTTTCTTTAGTTTCTTTATTCCTCTAGCTATTCTTTTAATTTGTCTCCCTGTGGAATCGACACCCCAAAGCTATGCTACAACTACCGCGTTATTCTTTGGGCGTAATCAAATTTTGGCACTGTTGTCGGGGAGACAGTAAAAGAATTGTGAGATAGTTTTTCTTTTCAACAATTTGTAAAGGTGGTAACTTCGTTCCCTCTTTTAGCTTGCTGCATCTTTATTTTATTTTCTATTTCTTTTTGTAGTTTTTTTTTAGTGTTGCGTTTTTCTCTACCTTGCATGCACAAGTATAGAGACACCTTGAGTCAGTTTGCTTGTAGACCCGTGTTAGAATCAGAGTTTAATTTTTTTGATCATTTGTTTGATAATTCTTCTACTTCTGAGAAAATGAGTGAACACGAAGATCAACCCACTAGGACCCTTCAGGATTACCTCCACCTACACGCACAGCCACACCATCATGCATCATGTTTTCAGCTAATATTTGCCAATTAGATTTTAAAACAGGGATGATACAGTTACTCCCTACTTTTCATTGCTTGGAAAATGAAAATCCATATGTGCACATTAGGGAGTTTGAGAAAGTAGTTGCAACATTTCATAGTCAAAATGCAACTGATGATATTGTGAGACTTAAGTTCTTTCCTTTCTCTTTGAAGGATAGAGCTAAGAGTTGGCTATACTTATTGAGACCACGATCTATTGGGTCATGGAATGAGATGACTCAAGTCTTCTTTAATAAATACTTTCCCCAACATAAGACCAATGCTTTAAAAAGGCAAATCTCCACCTTTGTACAAAAGGATAGTGAGACTTTGTATTAGTCTTGGGAGAGATTTAAGGAGCTATTAAGTATGTGTCATCACCATGGGTATGAGAATTAGCGCTTAGTGAGCTATTTTTATAAGGGACTAACACATAGAGAACGTCAATTTGTGAAGATGATGTGTAATGGTGAGTTCTTACAGAAAGATCCTGATGAGGCCATAGAATACCTCAATGAGCTTGCTGAAAAAGCTCACACTTGGACTGGACCTAGTACTATTGAGAGCACAAATAGGTCACAACCTACAGGAAAACTAAATGGTGGCGAAATTTACCATCTCAGGGAAGAAGATAACCTAAAGGCTAAGGTTGAGATACTCACTAGGGAGCTAAAGGTGTTGAAGAATAAAGACTTAAAGCCAACACATGTGGCTAATCATGCAGAGTCTTTTGGGCCATGTTTTGTGTGTGGCAGGGTAGATCACCTTACCCAAGAGTGTCCCACATTCGTTGAGATGAGAGGGATGGATGAGGAACAATGTAATGTCTTAGGTATGTACAAGAAGCCTTTTACACCTTTCTCCGATACCTATAATCCGGGGTGGCGTAATCACCCCAATTTTAGCTGGAAGTCTGAAAACCAACAGCCTGCACAACCCCCTAAATCATATCCTGCACCATATCATGCACCTTTATCTTCTAGGAGTCCTTTAGAAAACACTTTGAATGCTTTTATTGAGGCACAAGGTAAGAATAACCAAAAGTTTGAATTTTTGATTACGCAGGTTGTTGAAGAAAATAAGGAGATAAAAAGCCAAGTGTCCAAATTGATGAGCTCCTTGAGTGTGAATGAGCGAGGTAAGTTTCCTTCTCAAGCTTAATCTGTACCCCATGGTCAACACATGGCACAAGAGAATTTGAAGGATGTGAATGCCATTGTGACACGAAGTGGTAAGTCATTACACATCCCAACAACGAACAAATCAGAGGATGTGGAAGAGAATCAAATCAATAGTAGTGCCGAGCTGCCCATAGAAGTCGAGGTAATAAAGAGCCCAATTAAGGTACCATTTCCTCAAGCTTTAAAACTGAATAAGCGAACTTTGGATCCTAACAATGAAATCTTGGAGAATCTCAAGCAGGTAAAAATTAACATCCCTCTTTTGCATGTTATTAAACAAGTTGCTACTTACGCAAAAGTTCTTAAAGATTTGTGTACAGTCAAGAGGAAGCACCATGTTAAAAAGACAGCATTTCTGACAGAACAAGTTAGTGCTCTAATTGAGCAGTGAATTCCTCCCAAGTACAAGGATCCTGGTTGCCCAACCATTGCATGCAGCATTGTAAATCATGAGTTTGGGCAAGCTTTGCTAGATTTAGGAGCTAGCATGAATCTAATGCCATATTCTATTTATTTGCAGTTGGGGTTGGGAGAAATCAAACCAACCATTGTGGTATTACAATTGGCTGACTGTTCAGTCAAAGTATCCCGGGGTGTGGTGGAGGATGTTCTAATTCAAATTGATAAATTTTATTATCCTGTTGATTTCCTAATCCTTGACACTAGCTCTGTTGTTGATACTACTTCTAAAATTCCTGTGATTTTAGGTAGGGCTTTCCTTGCCACTGCTAATGCTCTTATTAATTGCAGGAATGGGTTCATGAAGCTTTCTTTTGGAAACATGACTCTCGAGTTGAATATTTTCCATATTGCAAGACAGCCAGAAGATGATGACAAGAACCATCAGACATACATGATTGACTCACTCATAGAAATGGGAGTTTCTATAGCTCATGATTTTGACCCCCTTGAGTATTTTCTTGTTAATTTTGAGTTTGATTCTATCAGTAATTCATCTAATGTAGCTGATATTTGTACTATCTTTGATAGAACTTAGGATTATGGCACTCGGGCCTGGCAACCGAAGTTTGAGGAGTTGCCTGAGAAAGAGGAAAAGCAAATTCCTTCAAGTGTGGAAGCACCCAAAGTACTGAAACCTCTGCCGAAGGGTTTAAAGCATGCTTTCCTTGGTCCAGGTGATACTTTTCCTGTTATTATCTCATCTGAATTGTTTGAGTCTCAATGTGAGAAATTAATTTGGATCCTAAGTGAGCATAAGACAGCCTTATGTTAGAGTATTGCTGATATAAAAGGTGTTAGTCCCCTGGTCTGTTCTCATAAAATTAATTTGGAGGAAGGAACTAGCCCTCGTAGAGACCCCCAACGTAGGCTTAATCCTACTATAAAAGAAGTGGTGAAGAATGAAGTGTTGAAACTATTAGATGCAGGAATCATATATCCTATTGCTGATAGTAAATGGGTAAGTCCTACACAGGTTGTTCCTAAGAAATCAGGTGTTACTGTGGTGAAGAATGACCTGGGAGAGCTAGTCCCTACAAAACTTATGATGGGGTGGCGTATGTGCATTGATTATAGAAAATTGAATGCTGCCACCCGGAAAGACCATTTTTCTCTCCCTTTTATTGATCAAATTCTTGAGCGTGTGGCTGGTCATCCTTTCTATTGTTTCTTGGATGGTTATTCTGGTTATTATCAAATTGAAATTGCATTAGAAGACCAGGATAAAACCACTTTCACTTGTCCTTTCGGTACTTATGCTTTTCATAGAATGCCATTTGGATTGTATAATGCACCTACTACTTTTCAATGTTGCATGATGAGCATTTTTAGTGACATGGTTGAAAATTGCATGGAAGTTTTTATGGATGACTTGACTGTTTTTGGATCTACTTTTGATGCATGCTTATTGAATTTAAAGAGGGTGTTGACTCGTTGTGAAGAGAAGGAATTGGTTTTGAATTGGGAAAAAAGTCACTTTATGGTACCTTCAAGTATTGTATTAGGGCATATTATTTCTTCTAGGGGGATAGAGGTAGATCAATCTAAGATTGAATTAATCTCTAAGTTGCCTACACCTAGGACAGTAAAGGACGTGAGATTCTTTCTTGGTCATGAGGGCTTTTATAGGAGGGTCATACAAAATTTTCCACCATATCTAGACTACTATGTGACCTCCTAGCTAAAGATGCCCCATTTGAGTGGACACAAGATTGTCAAGAGGCCTTTAAAATGTTAATTGGCAAGCTTACCTCAGCATCCATAATGCAGCCACCTGATTGGACTTTACCTTTTGAGATTATGCGTGATGCAAGTGATTTTGCTGTGGGTGTTGTACTTGGACAGTGACGGGAGGGAAAGCCTTTTGTCATTTACTATGCTAGTAGAACTCAAAATAGTGCTAAGATGAATTACTTCACCACTGAAAAGGAGTTGCTAGCTGTAGTGTTTGCTTTGGATAAGTTTCATGCTTACGTTATTGGTTCTCCTATTATTATTTTTACAGATCATGCATCCCATAAGTACCTTCTTACAACGAAGGATGCTAAGGCACGATTAATACGATGGATTTTACTTTTGCAAGAATTTGACATCACCATCAAAGAAAAGAAAGGAGTGGAGAACGTAGTGGCTGACCATCTCTCGAGGCTCACATTTGAGGACACCTCTAACTACGTGCCAATCAGGGATGATTTTCCCGATGAGCATTTACTATCTATTACTTCTCTACCTTGGTTTGCTCATATTGTGAATTATTTGACTGCAGGTGAGATACCGGTGGATTGGAGCGCTCAGGACAAGAGGAAGTTCATAACTAAGGTGCGTAATTTCTATTGGGATGATCCTTTTCTTTTCAAATACTGCCCTGACCAAATTTTAAGGCGTTGCATCCCTGATGAAGAGATTGCTAGCATCTTGGAATTCTGTCACTCTCAAGCTTGTGGGGGCCACTTTTCAATGAAGAAAACCGCTACAAAAATTCTGTAGTGTGGATTTTATTGGCCCATCATATTTAAGGATGCAAACATCTATTGTCACTCATGTGAAAAGTGTCAAAAGTTAGGAGTTATATCGTGTTATAATATGATGCCCTTAAACCCAATTTTAGTGATTGAAATTTTTGATTGTTGGGGCATTGATTTTATGGACCATTTCTTCCTTCTTTTGGATATCAATATATTATCGTGGCAGTAGATTATGTGTCAAAATGGGTAGAGGCAGCAGCTTGTAGGAGCAATGATAATAGGACGGTAATTAAATTTCCCAAAGAGAATGTGTTATCTCGATTTGGTACACCACATGCTATCATTAGTGATCGGGGTACACATTTTTGCAACCGTTCTTTTGAGGCTTTGATGAAAAAATATGGGGTGGTACATAAGATCTCTACTGCCTACCACCCCCAGACAAGTGGACAAGTAGAACTTGCAAACAAGAAAATTAAGCAAATTTTAGAAAAAATGGTCAACCCAGATCGCAAATATTAGTCTTCAAGACTAGTTGACGCACTTTGGGCCTACCGTACATCTTTCAAAACTCCCTTAGGCATGTCACCTTATAGGCTTGTTTTTGGAAAGCCTTGCCACTTACCTATGGAGCTCGAGCATCGAGCTTATTGGGCCATCAAGCATTTCAATTTTGACATGGGTGAAGCAGGTAAGTTTAGAAAATTCAGTCAACCGAGTTAGAGGAGTTGAGAAATGATGCTTATGAGAAATCTAGAATCTATAAGGCTAAAATGAAAGCGTTTCATAATAAACATATTTTGAGAAAAATGTTTAAGTCTAATGGTCGAGTGTTTTTATACGATTCTAGAATCCATAAGCACCCAAGAAAACTTCGGTCTAGGTGGACTGACCCTTTTGTAGTAAAGAATGTTTTTGTAAATGGGGCAGTAGAAATAGAATATCCTAAGGATGGTTGGATCTTTAAAGTAAATGGTAAACACCTTAAAGTATTAATTGATAGGCAAGTTCCGGAAGTGGAAGACATTCCACTTGTAGATCCAGTCTATCAACCTTGACCACGCCACCAAGGTATGTTTTTCTTTATTTATTTTGTTTTGCTTTGTTTATTTTTGTTTTGTCTTATTTTCTTTCTTTTCCTTTTTGTTTGCTATTGTTTTTCATGTTTTCTTCTCCGAATAATCATAGAATTTATTTTGTTTATGGATTCAGTTATGCTTTTTCTATTGAATGGATTAGTTCTCTAATTATGTTTGGATCAATTATTTATCTATATTGATTTAGTTTTTTGCTGCAATATTGCTCCTTGAGTATATTGTCGGCATTGGATTTTCTCAATAGGGGTAGTAATTTATGTATTTTAAAAGTGGTGAATGATTTTTCAAAGGGTTAAATTTGATTTAATTTTGGTTTATAAATCTATACCTTCCGATTGGAAATTTTGTAAATTGAGTTCCTAATTGAGTTATTCAATGAACTAAGAATAATTAAAATATCGGATTTGTGCAAGGGATTCCCGAAGCTCTATTGTTCGTCAAATTTGAGTACTTTTTCCGTTAATCACTTTGCTTCACTTTACTTTACATTTAAAATTAATCTTTCTTTTCCATTACTTATTTAATATTTTTCTTTAGTTTCTTTGTTTCTCTTGCTATTCGTTTCATTTGTCTCCCTGTGGAATCGACACTCCAAAGCTGTGCTACAACTACCGCGTTATTCTTTGGCCACCTTGGCAAGGATTTTTGAAGAAGTTTTCTCCCCCACATGGCAGACCATTCACTGCCCTTGACTGCACCCAATAATGCCTTGATGAGATGGAGAAACCCACCCTATCAACCCCCATACCTCATAGCTTATGCAGGCTGTCCTTTGCCTCTCACTATTCTCCACTTTATGCCACATAGCCACCTCCAATCAAGGTCATTCATGTCCATATCTTCCCCTTACAGAAGCCTTGAGTCGTGCAAGACACACTTCCTTCCATTTCATCACTACTTCACCCCATTCTTAGAGAGAAACCTAAAAGAGCTCTCTTAGGCAGATTTCTGAGTCTTTTTGTGTAGAGTTTTTTGACCCTTTTTAAGTATTTTCACATGATGACTCATTCATAAAAGTTGTTATTATTTGAGTCTAGTTTCCATAGATATATTATTCCTATCATTCCATGGTCATTTGGTTGGTTGAAAGTATTTTTAACCATGGAAAGGTCATTCTCGCCGTGAAACTAGAGAGTATGTTATGTTTTGGAATTTTTGACCAAGCTAATGGACATATCTTGGTCTGAATATTTTATGGAGTGTTGTTACCATGTGTTTAAGAGTCTTCATTAAAGTTTTGTTGCATCACTAAATCTTTTGATGATAGATTTTCTTAGATCTAGAAACTTCAAAACTGGAAGTGGAAAAACAGTTTTTATTTGGAGAAAGTTTGAATATTTTGTAGTTTGATCTTACTCTAATGGCTTTGATATTTTTATATGATGATCATAAGTCTCTTATTTTCGTGTTAGGATGTTATTTTGAAGATATTTAGCATTAGTTTCAAAAATATGATTTTTCTATGCAATAGAATTTTGGTTAGGCATAAGATTTGATGTTTTTGGGTTAGATCCATGTTTTATTAAGTTTTAGCCATGTGATTTTAAGTTTGATGGTTGGATATTCTTTAGGACACATTTTAAAACCTTGTGATTCTTCATTTCAAAGATTTCACCTTCTTAAGTCATTGATCAAGAGATTTATCAAAACTAGTTGAGAAAAACGTTTCTGTTTTTGGAGTAAGTATATAACCAAAAACTCCAAGTGTTATTTTGCGACTTTGATGACTTTATTTTGATGATTTAAAGCATGGTTTATCTTACAATGATGTTATGAATATGTTACAAGTAAGATTTGATTTTTTTGAAATTCTTGGAAATGTTTTGATTTTGGGTCAAAGCTTATGACTCAAGTGTTTGGATCTTTTTACAAAACGTTTGGTGTTGATTATTAGCTTTTTCTAAATAGATGTTTTAAGTATGGTTTTAAACTTAAGATAGGAAGATCCTTGTTGCAAAATTTTGGGTTAAGCATGAGTTTTGAAGTTGGCAGGAATTGCAACAAAAATCAAGAGAAATGGCCTATGGATGTTTTGGCCATAGTGTGTTTTTCATAGTTGTAATTTGTTTTAAATTTTTATGACTTTATATTTGAGTTTAGGACAAAATTTACATGAGGAATGTAAATTTTAGAAATTTTTGGAGTTAGGATGTGAAATCCTTAAGTTAGGGGTAAAATGGTCATTTTCCCACATGTAGAGGGTAAAATGGTCATTTTACTCTAAGTTGTCTCTTTTACACATTTTTAATTGTTAGTAATTAAATTTCTAACTTTTAGAATACCCTCTTACAGTTTCTCGTGTTTCGCGCTTTATTCTCGTAAAACGCGACAATCAAGGTAAGCTAGCTTCTAATTTACTATCAGTTTACTATGTATGTATGATGGGTAAGGGAACTACAATTTATGTATGTATGTTATCATATATGCCATGCCATGTCACATCATTACATGTTTATTTGTTACGCATGACTTATTCTATCATGAATTCTTAATCGTTACACAATCTATTATGTCACGTATTGTTATATGTTACAAGTATTTCATATTATGTTATGCCATCTATTACATGTATGTCATGTTACGTAATATTTACTATTGCATGTTATGCCATTTTATGAAATGTTGTCTGTTACATATTATGTCATACTACAAAATATTTCTATCTCAAGTAAGTCATGTCTCTCAAGTTAAGTTCAAGTCATGTTATGTGACGTCATGACTTATGTTCTTTCATATTCCAGTTACGTTTCATCTCGAATACAAATGTGCATTTTGAGAGCAGTTAAGTTTCAGTTATCAATTAATTTGTACTACAGTCAAGAATCATACGCGCTGTCTGTTATTGAGGTCAAGGCTATGCGCTGCCAAGTACTAAGGTAGGGGAGTATAATCTACCATACTACAGATAGTTAAATCAATTAAGTTATGTTATGGTTAAGGATAATACGCGTTGTCTGGTACTGCGATCAAGGCTATGCGCTACCAAGTACTAAGGTGAGGGAGTATAATCTACCATACTACAGATGGTTAAATCAATTAAGTTATGTTAAGGTTAAGGATACTACGCGTTGTCTGGTACTGCGATCAAGGTTATGCGCTGCCAAGTACTACGGTGATG
Source organism: Carya illinoinensis (assembly GCF_018687715.1). NCBI lineage: Eukaryota > Viridiplantae > Streptophyta > Magnoliopsida > Fagales > Juglandaceae > Carya > Carya illinoinensis. The sequence continues at coordinate 32,425,819 of NC_056760.1, forward strand.
GAGTATAATCTACCGTTATGTTAAGTTATGTTATGGTCAAGGATAATACGGGTTGCCTGGTACTGTGGTCAAAGCTATGTGGTACCAAGTACTATGGTGAAGAAGTATAATCTATTGTGTTACAAAAGGATGATACGCGCTGCCTGGTACTACGGTTAAGGCTATGCGCTGCTGAGTACTACCGTGAAGGAGTATAATATGCCTTTATGTTACGTTATGTTCATGTTTATGTTAAGTTTCAAGTTCATATTCATATCATATATTGTTCACATTATGTTTCAAGTTCAAGTTCATGTCATGTTATGTTCATGTACATGTTACATTCAAATTCACGTTTATGTTATGTTATGTTCACATGCACATTATGTCTCAAGCTCACGTTTATGTCATGTTATGCTCAGATTTATGTTAAGTTCAAGTTTAAGTTTATGTTATGTATGTTCACGTTGATGCTATGTTTTAAGTCTATGTTATGTTTCAAGTTCAAGTTCTTGCTATGTTGCTAGTCCATGTTGTGTTTTAAGTTCAAGTTCATATCATGTCAAGTCAAGTTTGGTTCACTTTTCTGTTCAGGGTATGTCAGTTATGTCATGCTATATGTCAAGTTATGTTATGCTTACTTACGACTTTAATTATGCATTCATGTTTTTACTGCCATGCATGCGTCATTAACCTGTGTGAAAGTTTCCTATTAACTTGCTGAGATTTGTAATCAAATCTCACTGTGGTAGTCCCAACTACTATTCCCCCCGAATGGTAGGCGTTATGTCAGGATCAGAGCAGGGAGCAGACACTAGTAGACTGGAGGAGGTTGACTAGACGCCGCAGATACGACGTGGAACTTACAGCTTTCATATTTAATTTTTGGATAGATTCTGGCCTCGTTAGTCGAGTTACACGAGTTACTCGACAAACTTCCTCAATAGCGTATTTTGGTAATCTAAATATGGAGTCTGGCTTCCCATGTTTTAGAAATTACAGTCTTCTAAGATTTGTACTGAAATCGTGGATGTTTATTCTACTAAGTATGCTTGAATTACGTTTTAACTATTTGGGATATTATGAGTTTAGTGTATAGTATTACTAAAAAAAATAAATAAATTATCCGCAATGAATATTGCATAATACTATATGCATATTAGGAATATTGCATCTTATATGTCATGAACGAGGGCAGGTAAAACCTTGTGTTGCATGTCCCAATGCTTCGGATGTCCATCCGATCCCAAATAGAAATTTGGGAGCGTCACACCTGACATGTGGGGGTGGAGACTTCTTCAAGAAACTTTACCAAGGTGACCAAATTCGTGGCCTTGGTAGGCCTCAACCAATTGGGCTTCAACTTGGAGTCTAAAGGGGGTTTGGTTAGGGTTTTGGATGCTATCAAGCCTAAATCTAATTTTTCTTAACGAAATCAAATTTTCAATGTTTAAAGGTTGGATAATAATGTCATAACGAGAATTTAATGAATTAATAGCATGTAGAAGTGGTTTAATGAAGTGATTAAAGACAATGCTAGAAATTGGATCAAAAGAGGTTTGGAGGCCAACTTAAGGGTTTGGGTAAACCATTTAGGGTTTCGGTTTCAACCAACTTTTTAGAGTTTCAATTGGATTCCATCCATTTAGGGTTTCACTTTGGTTGAAACCCTCTTTTGTCTTGCACAATTTGGTTGATCAGATGAAAGAATAGGGTGCTTAGGTGGTATGATCTCACACCTTGATTCCTTAACAATCCATCTCAAGATTCCTCTTTGTGCCCATTGTTTAAAAATATTCATCAAGTATGGATAAGATATTTCCAAGTGTCCAAATAAAACTTCTTTAACCTAATTTGAACATTCCATGATATGACTTTAATAACACTGCGTTAGGTGCTACTATTGAGGTTACTATTCAGTCCAAAAATGTGAAAAATGAACTTCACATTGGAAAATCCTAAATATTTGTACAAACCTACTATGCAATTCGTTTATCAAAATTCCACCCCAAAGTGCAACAAAAAAACAAAAAAGTGCTTTCGAGCAAGCGTAACTTCCGAAAATTGAAAATGAGATTATTGTACCATAAAATCCTAAATAATCAACTAAGTCTAATGGCATGGACCATAAGGAACTTTGACACTTCTAACTACCTCAAATAAAGAAAATCACACTTATGGCACCATAGTGAGTGATAACACTGACTATGCTGACAACCTAAAACTTATGCGATTTGTCGATTCATGAAAACTTATAGGGTTCTCAAGAGATTTCTAAAGTCTATAGAAATTCCACCACTGGATTTCTAGCGTGCTGTTACATTTTCTCTCAAGTTTCCATTTTCTCACTAGCCAAGCAACACCATACTCATTACCATTTTCGTATATCACCAAGAAATCATCCTCCATATTTTGAGTAGGAGCATAGTATGTGGAGGTAAGGATCTTTTCACTCTTTCATGTTGTTCATGCACAATCAAAGTGGAGGAACTCATTTCTTCCTTTTTGGTTTTAGGGTTTTTAACACAATCACCCACTTTCACACTAAAAACTAGGATTTTCTCTTCAACGAAGATGGAACTTGAAGTGTTCTTTATAGATTAAACATATGAACAGAAGATTTAGATTGGGATATGATTTGGTTTTTAACTTGGAAGTTAATCTTCAAAGGTTTAAGCCTTAGGAATTTTAGCTTGAGAAAAAGATTTCAAAATTTCCACAACACTCTCACTCACTCATGTTTTTGAATCTTGGATTTTAGTGATGATTCCTAAATATGTTATGTTGCATTTTCAGATTTTTGCTAAATATTATCATTGGACATTTTGTTAGTATACACTCAACATAGTTTGGTTTACATACATATATGCTTGTGAAAATCTTTTATCTTTCCTCTAATCTTTAAAAGTTCTTCTATATCTTGCTTGGATGAATCTATTGCTTGGACTTGTGTAATGTCATGAGAAGATGTCATATGTTTTGTATCCATGATGAAAATGCCATGAATCACATGCCTATGTTTCGGTTTTTGCTTGTTGTTGTGTTGATATGTTGTTCATCTTGAAGTTTCGGCTATGGTGATATTGTATGCTTTGGATTTCCATGATATGGCCATGATTTTATGTTAAATCCACCCATGCCGTGATTATGGTTGATATGATTCTAGTTTGGAACATGTTAAATGAAGATTTTTCTATATCACATGCCTCTAAAGTTTCAACCTTGACTATTATTTAATATGCTTCCATCATGAACCGTGTTATGTGAAGAATTTCTATGATTACATGCCTTGGATGTTTCTGCCATGACCAATTTGTCTATATCCATGAAGTTGTTTTGGATGTTTTACATGCCCATGTTAACATGCCATGATGTGAAGATTTTATGATCAATGAGTTCATGCATGAGATCTCATGTGTCACATGCCTAGTATGAAAAAGGGTTACATCTTAAGTCTCATGTCACATGCATTTGAGTATAAGTTTTTTTCAAAGAAAAGAAATGAGTCAAAATATTTTATCACGACCCCAAATGTTAGGATAGTGGATTGCTCTAGTGGAACTCCTATATCCACTCTAGAGTACTTAAGAATAGAGTGGTAACCCTGAGTCCACAAAGAACCGTTGGTGTGCCTCAAATAGATCCTTTTGGAAAGGATTCCAAAGCAAGGTAGAACCTAATGCTAATGGGTGCCAGGACTAAGGCAAATAACTCAGTGAAGTATTGTCATGTTATTATGATATCAATATGTTTAAGACATAGTCACCACGGTATACGGACCGTCGGTGGTGTTGTAATTAGCAGGAACATGCAATACATAGAGGAGCTGTGATGTATCCACATGTATTATAAGATAAGAACAAGGCGACGTGCCTACATGATATGATATGGATCACATGATAGGAATTATGCGATATGATATGATATGATATGAAATGAAAAGAATTACATGATGTGAATCATGTAATATGATATGATATGTTACAGATCACATGATTAACCAAGACATAAATGATGAAAAAAATATGTTTTTTCGAAAGGTCAAAGAATTTTTTTTACATTTTTTTTTGAAAAGGTTCAATTGCATAAGTCAAGTTTTCAATTACAAGAAGTATCAAGTACATGTGCATGCATGCATTCCCTGGTTTGCCACTTGTATGCTTATGTTAATTATTGTATGTTGTGTGCTTACTTGCTGAGATTTCTTGAAATCTCATTATGGTAGCTTCCACTACCATTCCCTAATCGGAAAAGTAGAAGTTGTGACAAATATAAATGATGAAGCGAAAGAGGATGGCACTCCCTCCAGATAGGATAGTGCCCAAGATGGTAGTTAGCTCTTCTAAGCCCTCTATCCTGGAACTGTTAAAGACCATCAACAAGACTATTGCTGAAATGCTTCACCTCATTGATGAGTTAAAGTGACTTAAGAACCATGGCAAGGACTTGCTTGAGAAGAAAGCATAGTTGAAAAGGCCATGAAGACTTAGATCTTTTTTGAAAGGGGATATGAAATGAGATTTCAACTTTTGTGAAACAAAATTTTGATTGGCCCCTTGTTTTGGAAAAAATAATATATCCACCCTTTTGGAGCATTTTATGAAATGAAGTCTTTTGATAATGGCAATGTTTGGGTTATGCATAGTTTACAGTACCATGCAATTGCTTTAGGCATTACCTAATTTCACATGAACCAATTATATTTCACTGCATTGTTTATTTGCATAATGCTAGTATATCTAGGAGCATTGCATATTATTTATCATGTACGATAGGTATGTAGCCATTTTTTATGTGTCTTGGTGTTTCAATCACCATCAAATTCCAAGCGGGGGTTGGGGGGGCCTCAAATCATCACGCAAAAGTCACCAAAAATTACTGAACATGACTTGAGGTACTCGGCTCCACACTTAGTCTAAAAATAGAATTTTTCTCCTAACTGGCTTTGATCAAATACTTGATCCAAGGCATAAAATGATGAGATCTTCAAACAAAAAATATTACATTATTTAAAAATGTGTCCTGAAGCAAATCCAAGCATTAAACTTAAAGTCACATGACTAAAAATAAACCAAAACATGGATCTAGCCAAAAACATCAAACCTTTGAACTAACCGAGTATTCTCTTGCACACAAATTTATATCTTTGAAACTAACACAAAAAATCTTCAAAATAATATCCTAACATGTATATACAAGGCTTAGGATCATCTAATAAATATATCAAAGCCATTGGAGTAAAATTAAACCACAAAAGATCCAAACTTTTTTAAAATAGAAACCGTTTTTCCTCTTCCAGTTTCTAAGTTTCTATATCTAAGAAAATATTTCATCAAAATCTTTAATCTTGCAACAAATCCTCAACCAACATTCATATAAATATGTTGAAAATACTCCATAAAACGTTTGGACCCAGATCTCTCCATTAGCTTGGTCAAAAACTCTAAAATATAACACACTCTTCAAATTATTGTCCAAACTGAACTTTCCATAGTTTCAAAACCTTTTGACCAAAAAATTTTGCATGAAATGAAACAAAAAGGATACCTATAGAAACTAGAACTCAAATAAGAACAACTTTTATCCAGGAAACTTTATGAGAAAACACTTACAAAACCTTAGAAAATGGCATGCAAAGTGACTCAGAAAAACTATTTGAGAGAACATTTTGGTTTCTTTCTATGAAAAGTGCGAAAAAGAGATAGAATGAAAGGGAAATGGGCTAAAAGACTTCTTACACAACTGAGGGGCGATTAGAAAGCTGTGAATAACCTTGAGTGATGGTCGCATCAGCCCAACCAAATGGGCAAAACTAGGCCACAGTATTGTTGTCTGGAGGTGTCATGTGCGAGATGATGAGCGAGGTGGCTCTAGCCTTCACATCGAGTACACTCTAGGGCTAATTTGGGTAGAGGCTGTTTAGCCAAGAGGGGAAGAAAAATTAGCCAAGAAGTATTGCCAAGGTGGCCAAATTTGTGGGTCTTAACCAATTGGACTTCAATTTGAGGTTTAAAGAGGGTTTGGAATGTTATCAAGCTCAGATCCAATTTTTCTTAACCCAATAAAATTTTCATGGTTTAAATAGTTGGATAATAATCTCATAACATGAATTTGAAAGATTAATAGCATGTAGAAGTGTTTTAATTAAGTAATTAAACACAATGCTAGAAATCAGATCAGTTAGGGTTTAGAGGTCAACTTTAGGGTTTGGGAGAAACAATTTAGGGTTTCAGTTCCAACCAAGATTTTTGAGTTTCAATTGAATTCCAATCATTTAAGATTTTAGTAGGGTTGAAACCCTCTTTGGTTTGGCACAATTTGGTTGGTCGAATGGAAATAGGGTTTTGCTAAGGTGGCAAGATTTCACACCTTGATTCCTTTACAATCCATCTCATGGTTCCTCTTTGTGTCAAGTGTCCACTACTATTTACCAAGTATAGCTAAGATCTTTCCAAGTATCCAAATAAAACTTATATAACCTAGTTTAAACATTTGACATTATGATTTTGAAAATACTACTTAATGCTACTATCGAAGTTACTATTCACTCAGAAAAAGTGAACAATAAACTTTACATTATAGAGACTTAAATATTCATACAAACCTAATTGTGCAATTCGTTTATTGAAATTCAACCTCGAAGTGCCCCAAAATAATCAAAATGCAGTTTCAAATATGCGTTTTGTCCAAAAATTGAAAAAGAGATTATTATGCCATAAAATCTTAAATAATCAAATCAGTCTAATGGTGTAGACCATATAGCATTCTAACACTTCCAACTGCATGAAATAAATAAAATCACACTTCTAGCACTATAGTGAGTGATAACACTGACTATGCAAACAAACTAAAACTTACGCAATTGGTTGATTTGTAAAAACTTACAGACTAGAAATTTCACCATTGAATTTCTAGCAGGTTGTTACACCTGTTGTAATAGAGAAACCCTCAATGGCATGGTTGTTGGCCATAGCCTATCCTACTTTATTCCCATCTTCTTGAACACGTCCCAGAATAGGACGTCCATCGGACTGCTGTTGTCAACCAGGATCCTGGATGTGGTGTAATTAGCAAATAGTAGGGTTACCGCCAAGGCATCGGTGTGGGTATAGCACCCCTCACAATCTTCGTCACCGAAGGATATGGGAGTAAGCTTGTTGGTTCTAGCCTACTTCGAGGGTCCTTCTACAAAGAAAATTGCTTCATATTTGGCCATTCTGGCATGGTCCTTCAATGTAGACAATGATGTTCCACCCCCTATTATTCACCTTTTGAGTAGTGGCTCATGTTCGACGACAAGGGAGTCTAGCTCCCCGTTCTTCGGCATAAGCTCTATCTTGTGCTCTAGGTTGTGAAAGTACTTAGTGTTGTGGCTCCTTCTCTATGGTAAGTGCATTAACAGTGGGACCCATGCTTATCTATGCTTTTTCCATCGCCCTTGGTGTCTACATTTCCATACCCTCTTGCATGTTAGTACTTGAATGCGTTGCTCTCTTTGGTGGGGTGCCTGGGAGCCTTATTCCCATTTATAGTTATCTTCACTGTTTGTTGCTCTTTCCTCGTTTGCTCTTCCTTTACTTCATTTCCTCATAACCTCCTTTGCCTTTTTATCTGCATTAAGCACTTGCTCTTGAAGGATCATTCAATGCCTTCAATGTTTCTTCTGCATTAACAAATTCATCCACCCTATCCATAAACTCTCACAAAATTGTCAGTCTTTCTCACCAACTCCTCCATGAAGGGGCTTCCGGGCCATACACTACTTAGAAGTGTTGCCAGCATGATTTTCTCATCTTCATCATCCACCATTAGGTACTCCTTGATGAACCAAGTATGATACCCATTTACGCTTCGATTTCCCTGTGTTCTCTCTTCTCCACGACTGAAGCTCCATCGATTTCCCTCTTCTCCTCGACCCCGCGAAATCGATTTCCCTCTCCTTCAATTTCCATTTGTGTTCTCTCTTCTCCACAACCCCGAGAAGCTCCATCCCCATCATCTTCACCCACGAGGCCACGAACCAATTCGCATCCTCGAACCAGAGCCAATAAACCCATGAATCCCCTTCCCACAAATTTCCAAAACCCTCTCCTAAGTCTCAAACCCCATCTCAATGGAGTCGGAAGTGTTTTCGATGGGTGAGGTGGAACTTGATGGAGTGCATAGAGTTAGAGAAGTAATCCCATTTTCAGATAATCCCATTCCCATTGTCTTCCCTCTGAAAGCTAGCCTTCCATCCCCCTTCATCCCAGTCGAAACCATTATCCTCATTCCCAACCATTGTCGTCCCCAAGAACCCAGTGGCTTCTCTGACTGAGCTGGACAACAAATTGTTACAAGGCACCTCCGAAAACTATGGCAAAGAACTGAAATTGAATTCTGAATTTTTTGGAAAAGAACTGTGGATTACCAACCCGTGCAATCTGTTATCTCTTTGATACAGGGCACCTCCGAAAATCCCAACACCAAACAAATTTCACAAGTTCGGTTAGTTATCAAATCCCAACTGTTTCCCAATTGTTTCTATTTTATAGCAAAAGAACTTTTTTGCGAATATTTCTTTTTGTATTTGATATTTAATTGTGATGGGGTTTGTTTGTAGGGGTGAGTCTGAAAAGGAGTTGAGCTTTAGGGCCAAAAGAAAGTAACATATGAGTCCAATGTCAAGACCCATGAACATGTTACCTGCGGAGAAGCTCTGGACCTTTTGTTGCAAAGTGAAATTGGTGGGAAGGGGGAGGACCTTTTTTGGGCTCTTGTATTAAGGGAGGGGGATCTAACCCTTGGAGTGTTGTCACTAAAAGATGGCACTAGTGTTGTGCCATCAGGTTGGCATTAGGATTGTCTATCCTCCTTGGAGTTTCGGGATGTGGAGTTTGGAATTTTATGTACTTAGATCCATGGTCCCCTGAATATTATAAACTTATTGGGGGAGTATACTTTTGATGTGTTGAATTTTGACTACTACTTCATTAACCTTGTATTGATTAATTTTTGTTGGAGAACCCCTTTTTAATTTCTTTCTTTGTATTGAATTACTTTGGACGCACACCAAAATGACAACCTGCAGGTGATAGTTCATGACAATCCCTACTTGTCCCCTAAACATTGTTAGCTGTTTGCTGAAGTGGAATACTTTTATATGCTCCAGATTGGCAAGTAGTGTTTTCTCACAGGATCGTGGTTCTTAAGATAAATGAATACTTAAAAGATTTGAATGAACAGGCAGTTGAAATCGGTTATGTGCCGGACCATTATACTCTTTTGAGTGTGGAGAGCAAGGGCAGAGGGATGCAGCAGGACATATTCATAGTGAGAAATTGGCAATTGCTTTTGGACTTCTTAGCCTATCAATACAATTCCCATACATGTGTTCAAGAATGTCCAAGTCTGTAATGAATTCCATAATTGGATTAAGTGCTTTTCAAATATTTCAAATCATGCTATTGTAGTAAGGGATGCATAGAAGGTGGTATTTGTTCATGTAGAGATTACTGGTAAGTATGACTGCAGAAAGTTGATCAAGAAAAGTGAAAATTCATTGGAGCCTACAAAGTAAATCTTTTGTTGGAGTATGACTGTAGACTCTTGTAAAAACTCCGACCACATTTTTTATTGCCATAACTTCTCTAATGAGGTTTTACTGGACAAATGATCAAGATGCATGCCACCATAAATTGCCAAGAATATATATTCCCTTTACACAATCAAAAAATGCTTAATATTCCCAAATACATCTTGAATGAAGGCAAAATCTAAAATATATATTCCCTGTACACCATCAAAAAGTGCTTAATATTCCGAAATACATCTTGAATGAAGGCAAAATCTAAAATATATATTCCCTATACACCATCAAAAAAATGCTTAATATTCTCAAATACATCTTGAATGAAGGCAACCACCACAATATATATTCTCTTTGTCATAAGCATCAACCAAATACACCACGGCATCAATCTACAGGAAAAAAAATACGTTAGGACTTAATTCCATCTATATTTTAGCTCTATCCCCTCTCTTTTTCCATCTATATTTGTCAAGAAGTTCATTTTTTTTGTAAGTATCGATGCAAAAGGAAAACCCATCAATTCATGATGTTTTCCAAACTTTATGAGTTTGCATTGCACTGGGGAAAAAAATTACAAGATGAATGCATGCTAAATTTTTCAAAACCACTACACATAAATTAGCAAATGATTACAAGATGAATGCATTCTAAATAAGCTTGAATTTGTTATCAGTTTCTGTTGTGAGGATCAATTTATGAATCAGTAAAGGTGACGACTATTTTATTCTAAAAGCTGGAAAAAACAAAACAAAACAAAACAAAAAAAAAAAAAAAAGAAGAAGAAGAAGTTAGCAGTCCATGTTTATCTTCATGATAAGTACCTAAGTTGGCATGAGAGCAAATAGCAATTTCTTTATGGTTGAAATTACCTAGTGTGTGATTTAAAAGGATTGTTTAGAATAGATATATAGTTTTTCTTTAAATCATTGTCCCAAAAGAAATGGTTAGATATCGAGAATAACACAATATATAAATCCTACAACGAAATTCATATGAGAAGCAAATTTGAGTGCATTTATCACCATGGCAGACATGTTAACCAAGCATAAATTCAAAAGTCTAACAAGAAAGACATAAATAGCAAAGCTCCATTATTTTGGTGCATATCATTCAGGAGCAAAACATGAAGCAAACTTGATACTTGCAGTTCAATAGTCTATGAAAGCAATAGTTAACATAAGTCAAAAATCACTTAAAAGGAAAAGAAAAAACTATTCGAGTCTATAAATGTGACTAAAAATGACAAAATTCAGAATAAAGAACAATATTTTCTTGTATATTAACCAGTGTAGTATGTTCTTTTTATTTTTCTTGATCGAAAGGCTGTTGGAGTTTGGGACTGAAAAACGTCAATCCTTTTTCTGCATTTCTCTTTATGAACATAATTTATAATACCTACTACCAAATGCCCTCAAGTTAGTTTATTTTTCCACTTTAGGCATGCCCTAAATTTATAGCAGCAAATGAACAAACAGATGGGATCTACTTTCATTTTCTTTTTGTTTTTCCTCCACCGATGGACGAGATACCTTTACAACTAAACTCAAGCTTAAAAAACACCCCAGCAAAAGCAAAGATATCAACAACCCAGAAAATGGTCTCTGTATAACAACAAACAATGTCTAGTAAAGAGCAAAAAAAAAAAAAAAAAAAAAAAACCCCAAAAATGAGCAACAACCAAGAAAATGCGCAACAACCCAGAAATGAACAAAAACCCAAAAATGCGAAAATGGTTCCAGTAATGTCTAGTGCGAGACTAACAACAAACAGGAAAAGAGATCTTGTTCTCTTACGCAGAAATTTCGGTGAAAGTACGCAGCGAAAACCAAGAACAAATTTCGGCGACAACAATGGGAGAAGATTCCCCACCATGAGGTTTCTCTGGTTTTGGTGGTTTCTACTTTGTTTCTTCAAAATGAACGAATTTCCTCCCATCCCGCATTTTGTTTCTGGGTTTTTTTTTATTTAATATTTTGTATAGGCTGACGTGGCAGTTGCCACGCAAGCCGCGAGGCCGCAGCGGGGTTTTGGGACGGTTGTCCCTAGCACTACACATGAATTTATAACCTGTCATGGCATGCTTTCAACCTCAATTTAAACCTTCAAATTTTATTCCAAGAAATTAGTGAATCATATAAAATCATATTAAGGCATTCCATAGCTAAAAATTCAACCCAGAGTAATTTATTCATTCAATATTCCCACATTGACCCAGTTTGCATTTAGCATGGTAATTCTCAATAAAATTCAATCAAGATTTCATTCCCATGCCATGAATTAAAGCCTAACATCCTATGCTAACACTAAACAAAGAATAGGGCAAGGTTACTTACAAAAATCGTGGCCTTTAAGCTCCCAACACAACCTCTCTTCAAGAACTCTCTCACACACACTCAATTTCACTCTTTCTTCACACTAAAAGGGGATGGCTCTTAAGAACTCAAGAGAAAGATTTGAAGAATGTTGTGAAGAAGTGAGGGCTGAAGGGGGGTATTTATATGGTTCATTGGAGGGGCGAGGGGTGAGAACCACCGCAATGAGGAGTCTTTGAATTGGAGTGATCAATGCCAAAAATCAGATTGTGTCATCCTTATGTAAGTAAATAGTGCCCTATAACTTCATGATTTCTTCAAATGCAAGTGCTACAAAGAGCCTATGGATATAGGGCTACCTTGGTTCAAATTTTAAAACAAAACAAAAATGATTTTCAAGAGGAAATCATGCTAGAGGCTGACAAGCCTTTGAGTGCCTTGAGGGACCTCTTGGGGATTGGAGGATAGGGGTGGTGGCATGTGGAGGTTGCTCAATAAGGAGCAAAAAATCCTTGAAGAACTAAGGTTATTATTTTTGCATCCAACTACACTTCCTAGGGAAATAGTTGGCTTTTGGTTAGGTTTCTTGGAAGTATTTCGCCCCTTGATAGGTCTTGTCCATGAGTGATGTGGTGAGGCATGAATGGTGCAATTTACCTTGAAAATTTGGTGAAAATGCAGGGGTTAGGGACTGGTTTGATGAAGTGCACATGTTGGTGCACCAAGGTGTCGATTGGTGGTCATTTGGGCACTAACATGGTTTGGTTCCAATTCATATGTGTTGGTTCAATCCTCACATTCTAGGTTCATCTAAGACAATGCAAATTATTATTAAAAATAAAAAATTTCAGATCATAAATGCAGAAGATTTAATTTAAAGAAAACTACGCAAAAATTGTGGTTTTGAGGTTATATTCATGTGTAAGATGAATAGTACTTCTTAACTGAAGTTAAGGGCTTAACTATGGTTGGGTGGGAACCCTAAGGGCATGTGGTTCATCTTGGGCTTGAGAAAAACCAATGGTATGGTGTATGTAGACCTCATTTGAAATGCTAAAATGAAAGACAAGGCTTTTGGGCCTTATAGGTTGGGTTGTTGGGCCATGTGTGTAAATCTTTGTTGTGGGCTTTGGTGTGGGTTATTATATGGACTTTATTACCAGATTTTTGGGGCTTACCTATGGACTCAAAGGTCTACTAAGTTGGGTAATGGTATGCAAATTATCACTCCCAAGTGTAGAATTGGATCAATCATAATAATAGAAAAATCCCAAGGTCATTTCCACAAGGACAAATGTGTTTTAGACTCTTCACTATTCCACAAATTAAATAATCGAAATACCAAAAAAAATAAAAATTTAAAACCAAACAAGTGAAAAACCTATTTTGAAAAGGAAGCAATTTTTGTACACTGGATTATTTACTGTCAATGTGATGTATGGTTGAGTGTGGAGGATTTCAGATTCATAGTAGGTAGAAAATTGAAATAACTAGTAAAGAAAATCAGCACTCAAGAGAGCAAGGAAAATAAAACTAACACAGTTGTAATACTAGATTTTACTAACTTCAGGCCATGAAAACTTTCAGGATTTAAAAACAACAACTAATATAAAGACAATCTAATAAACACTTGGGTTGCAAGATATTTCCTTCCTCTAGTTCAACATTTCACAAGAATTTTTGGGTACCTCTTATCTCAATTACTAGCTCAATCAAGATGTTAATAACTTGAAAATATGGAAATCCATGTTCAGAGTTCTTTGTACCAAAACTTAGAAAATTTCCTCACTATAGCTACAACCAAATTTGATTTTGACATTTGGCTGAAAGAAACCTTGATTAATTCAAGGTTCTGTTGTGCCTTATGTCAACAACAGAACAAGAGCAAGTAAATCTTTCAATCTCTCAGTCTTTGGAATCCCATCCTTAACAACAAGAAGCATAAAATGTCTACACAAAAAATTCAGTAAAAATGAAGAATAAAAGAAGGCTTTTACCGTAACCCAAGCTTCAAGCTTAGCTGATCTTCCCCATTGTGAATGTGAAAAATCGACTCAAGAGAAACCCTAAAAACTTCCGATGGTTTCTATGGAATGTTAAAAAATAAAATTAAAAAAATAAAAAAATAAAAGCAAGAGAAAACAAAACAAAAGCAAATTCTTGCTCCTAACCGACCCCCCTTCTCTCGTACCTCCTCTCCTTTATATACCCATTTACAAAATCTCTCTCTCTTTGCCCCACAGATTTTTCTTCCTCCTTGCTCTACCCTCGTAACTGTTTCTCTCTCACTTTTCCTTTGTTTTTTGTATCCTTCCATCTAGAATTTTCCCTTCCTCTTCTTTGAGTTAGCAGACGTGGGACTCAACCTTTCTCTTGCTGGGTCATTAATTATTTAAGCCCTATTGCAAATGTGGGTCTCAACCTACAATACACAAATGAGAATTTAAGACTATAAAAGTTTGAGTTAAGTCAAGCTGAGCCCAATTCTATTAGTACTGTGTAATCAGTCTTTATACTCATGTCAATAGCCCAACTGTTATGCATTGTTTATTAAATACTCATTTTGCCAATAAAAATTAATTAATCAAGTGTAGTAAGAGCATTTAAAACAACATAATTTCCCTTTTATCATTTGGTCACAATCTTAGGTCTTTCTTAGGTTGGGCCAATGGCCTTTATTCTCATTAAGTTAGACCCAATGGCTTCTTGCCATCACATTTTTGGCCTAGATTCTAAGGTTCTTCAAGAAAGGCCTAGAACCTTATAATTCCCAAATGGGTCTAAGGCTTATGTTACCTATTGTTAGCCCATCTCATTCTTAGTGAATTAGGGCCCTAAATAAAACACTCTTGGGTTATTCCTACATCCATTTAACACTTAGCCTTTTAGCTTATCCCATCAATTTTCCTTGTGTCATACCACTATTGGCCTCTTGGTAGTCATCCTAAAAAAATAATATTAAAAATGCTAAGTTCTTCCAATGATTCTAATTAAACCCAATGCGTGAATCTCATGCCAACTTAAATTAATGAAAAAATAAAATAAAATAAATTAATCACATCTTAAACTATTTAGGATCTTTGGTACTAAACTCAAGTCCTAAAGTGATTTTTAAGCTGGGTGTTACAACCGTGAGGAGGTAGGCGACCAACCATCTCCTCTTCTTGCAGGCTGTGAAGTGCATGAGGATTTGTCTAAAAAGTTCTTCGAAACAAGTAATCGAACCTGCATGTAGATTCCAAAACCACCCTCTTGCCATGCCTTGGAGGGTTAATAAAAAAGCCTAACACGAGATCTCTCATGGGAATCTATGTAAGGTCATATGGGCTTTAAAGGTTTCTAGGTATTCTTCTAAATCCTTGGACCCATCTTAGAGGTGTATTAGCAGAACCTTGAATCACCATTATCTACCCACTATATGGCATGTACGTGTGTTATTGAGTGGGTTGTCGATTGACGGAGACACCCCCACTCGTTTTGTCATCTCCTGATACTTTTTCATAAGGTCTTACATGTTGTCATGCATCATTTTCTTCTCCTCCTAGTTATTCTGTGTTGAGCCTCCTTCACTTTGGGACTCCTAATCTTGTTGTTTGTCCCGATGTCAACCTCTGCCCCCTTTGAATCCTACATTCTTTCTCTTTAGGGCTTTGGTCTCCCTTTGCAACGCTTCCATCTCCAATGTCATTCTTTACAACCTTTCCTCCGTTTCCACAAATCTCCTATCCATTCTATAGTTCATTTTTCTATCCATTGCAGTTTCTTACTAGTTATGAATTATGTGACAATGTGTGGTAAAAGGCATCTAGATCTTGCATAACTAGCTAATTAATCAATATTCTTTGAATTCAAAAATGGTGTCAAACTGTCAATGCAATTTACAACGATGCCTACAACACACTTAACCAACCTGCAACTAGAGAAAGGGCCTCAGGGAACTCGGTGGGGGATGCTACCAATGGTTATGTCAAAGAGAAATAATTAGTTTCTCTTAATAAAATGAGTCTTCTGCCTTAGAACATACATAGTTGGCTATTTATAAAAATTGTGGTACCTTATACAACATGACCCCATAAGGGTCGCAATTCTTGATTCTTAATATAATATGAAACCTTCATCAACATGGTTTTGTTGTAGATAGCATCCTTCCAGCATAGGTATCTTGTATAGACTTATCACCCTGAATCCTTATCTTAAAGGGATACAGTGGTTGATAATTCTTGTTGAGTATGATGTCTTCATTGGACTTTATCTCTAATCCCCTATGGTGCATTTTGTTTAGTTTTATCCATCAATCGCCCTCAATCACATGAATCCCTTGAGACTCTAACTATAATAGCCCGCCAGAAATTTAATTGATAAATTTTTTTAGACTTTAGGAATCTCATGAAAATCTAAAAATTTTCACGAATCAACTCATTCGCATAGATTTTAATCTATCAGCATAGTTAGTGTTGCCACTCAATATAGTGCCAGAAGTGTATTTTTTTTATTTAAGATACATAAAAGTGTCAGAATGAGATACGGTATATGTCATTGGACTCAGAGGAATATTTAGATTTTTATGGCATAATAAAAACAAAAATTTCAATTTCCAAATGAAATGATTGTTAAAAAATGCGGTTTGACTATTTTGAGGCACTTCAGAATCAAATTTTGATAAACAATTTGCACTTTATGGTTAGTATGATTATTTAGGATTTTACAGTACAAAATTTATTTTTCACTTTTTCGGAGTAAATAAGTAACCTTAATAGTAGCACCTAAGAACAATCTTGTCAAAATCACAGTATAGAATGTCCAAATTAGGTTATTGAAGTTTTATTTAGACACTTGGCTAGATCTTAGCTACATTTGATGAATAGTGTTTGATACTTGGCATCAAGAGGAACCATAAGATGGAAAAAGTAAAGGAAATCAAGCTTTATGATCATGGCACCTAACAAAATACTATGCCATTCAACCATTCAATTTGTGCCAAACCAAAGAGGATTTCAACCCTATTGAAACCCTAAACACTTGGAATCTAATTGAAACTCCAAAAGTTTAGTTGAAACCGAAATCCTAAATGGACCCGATTTTAGCTTAATTTTTAATCACATGATTAAATCATTTTCACATGCTATTAACCACTCAGATTCATGTCATGACACTATTATTTAGCCTTTCAAACCTTGAAAGTTTTATTGGGCCAATAAAAATTAGATTTGGGCTTGATAGAAACCCGAACCCCCAACCAAACCTATTGAAACCCTAAATGAGAGCTCATTCATTTAAGGCCCACGAAATTGAGCCACCTTGGCAAGGCTTGTGGTAGAGGTTTTCCCCTGACATGGCTAACCAAACACTGCCCAAAGCAGCCCTAAACATTACATGATGTGAAGGCAAAAGGCCATCTCACTCCTTCCTCTCACTCGGCAGTCCAAGGCAGAAAACAATGGGCTGATTTTACCCCTTGTTTTGACTAGCACAACCATCATTCCAAATTTCATTCACAGCCTCCCATTACCTTTCGTAACTGTAAAAGGTGTCCAAGTCCCTTCCCACTTCATTTCATCACTTTCTAACTCTTTTCTTGGAGAGCAAACTAGAGACTCATGGGCTGAGTTTCTAACTAACTTTGTGGGACCTTTTTGAAGCAATTGTAGGTATTTTACCATAGAGCCTCCTTCACAAACGATGATCCTCTTTGTTTCTAGTTTCTATGGATATGTTTTATGTCGATTTTAGTGGTCGTTCAATTGGTCAAAAGTTGGTTTAAGCATGAAAATGTCAGTGTAGGTGATAAACTGGACAATGTGTGATAGTTTAGTGATTTTGACCAAGTTATTGGAAAGATATTGGTCTAGTTTTTTTTTATGAAGTATAGTTAACATGCTAATACAAAATTTTGATGAGTATTTACTGCATGTTATAAGCTTTGGTTGAATGTTTTACTTAGATCAAAATAGTTGAAAACTAGAAGGAGTAAAACAGTTTTTGGTTTGCGTAAGCTTGAATCTTTTGATGAAAAAACATAATCCAATGGCTTTCATATTTTTAAATAATGATCCTAATACTTTTATCTACATTTTAAATTGTTAGTTTAAGGATTTTTTCTGTTGGTTTTTAAGATATTAATTTTTAATACATGAAAGGGTTCATTTAGGTCATAGATCTAAGGTTTTTGGATAGATCCATGTTTTACTTTAATTTTGGCCATGTGATCTTCCATTTAATGCTTGGATCTACTCTAGGACATGCCTTTAAACCATATGATGTTGTTGTTTTATGATTATCTTCATGAAGTGTTTTAAATCAAGTGGTTTGATCAAAACTAAACCTTGAGGAAATCGGTTTGTGAGGAAGTGTTGAAGCCGAGAGTTTAGAAATGAATTTTTGTAACTTTGGTGACTTTAACTTGATGATTCAAAGCATTTTAGTTCTTAGGAGTGTGTTATGAACATCTCGGAAGAAAGTTTTTGAACTTTTGGAGTTTTTGGAGATATTTTAAAAGAGACAAAACCTTGAGAACCAAGGGATATGTTTGTATTAAAAAAGATTGCAATTTTGTGAAGTGGGTTTTTGTTGGTTGTTTTAGTATGCTTTTTGGACATAGGATATGATTTTCTATGTTGCAATATTTTGGTTTAAACATAAGAACTGCAACAAAAAATAAGAAAAATGGCCTATATGTGTTTCAACATTGATGAGTTTATTATGGTTGTGATGTGTTTTAATTTTATCTAATTAGATATTTGCATTTGGGATAAAGATTATATGAGTAATATAAATTTTAGTGAGTTTTGGAGTTATGGGTTAAATGATTATTTTTTATCACGAAATATGGGTTAAATGATTATTTGGGTAAAATAATCATTAGTGAGTTTTGGAGTTACGGGTAAAATCTTTAAGTTATGGGTTAAATGATTATTTTTTCACATGTAGAGAGGTAAAATAGTAATTTTACTCTAAGATAGTATCGTTCATATTTCTAAACTATTAATGATGAAGTTCCTAATATTTAGAAATCTCTACTTACAGTTTATTGTATTTCGCACAATTTATTATGTAACGAGATAATTACTATAAGTTAACTTCTAACTTACTGACAGATTACTATATAGGTATATTGGTAAGGGAACTAGTGGTTATGTACTTATGTTATTATATATGCCATGTTATGCCACGTCGCTAATTGTATGTCTATGACATATTATATTCTATCACGAAATATTTATTTGTCACATAATATATTCTATCAACTAATATTTATCTGTTATACAATACATTCTACCACAAAATTTGTATATGTTACACATTATGACATGTCATGTAATGTTTATCTGTTACACGTTATGCCATGTTACAAAATGTTTGTCTATTATATGTTACGTCATATCACGAAATGTTTGTATGTTTCATGTTAGGGCATGTTATGTAGCTCACATTCATGCCATGTTACATTACATCAAGTCATATGTCCTTTCATTTCATGTCACGTTATATCTCGAGAATAGTTTCACAAGTCAAGTCAAGTTTGTTTTTGGTTATTACAACCCTAAGTGTTAAGATGTGGCAATATCCTAATGGAACTCTTTTGTTCACGCTGGAGTGTCTAAATTAGTGTGATATCCCTTTGGTTGACATGGTAAAGATCAATGAGTTGCAAAATGGAGCCTAATTAACTATTCACTAAAGCGCAATAGGCACTAATGCCGATGATGCCAATCACATTTCAATTTCATGTTATACGTACTCGTACTAGTGCCGATGCTTGACACTGGATACATACATTACATTTTCCACACCAGGTGCAAATACTTGTGAACTGGTACATATGTTAACATACTCACAGCTAGTGCAAATATCGGTATTGTGATACAGTAATCAATAGGGACACATGGCCCAAGGGGAAGCTTGTCACACCCATACGGTCACTTTTATTAATCATGCTTATATATATCGAATAAGATTTCATGTATCAAGTTCATATTATTCAAGTTCAAGTTCATGTAATGTTAATTTTAAGTTCATGTTCAATTCAAGCTCAAGTTCACATTAAATTCATGTTCAAGTCAGTTAATGTTCAAGTTCACGTCATGTCAAGTTTAGTCTATGATCAAGTTCAATTCATGTCTATTTATGTCATGTTATATGTAAAGTACGTCAAGTTATTTATAATCATGTTATGCATTCATGTTTTTACTGCCATGCATGCATTTGTAACTTGTATGTTAAGTTTATTGTTAACTTGCTAAGATTTGTATTCCAATATCACCATGGTAGTCCCAACTACTATTTCCCCGAATGGTAGACAATGTGCTAAGACCAAAAAATGCAACGGACTATGACTGATTGGATACGGTCAATTAGGCAATGTAGACACAACACAAAGCTCATAGCCTCCATGATCAGACTTACAAATAGTATTTTGGCGTCCTTAGTTAAGTTACACGAGTTACTCGGCAGATTATCCTAGTAGTTTTGTTTTATGCATATACTTTTGGAGCTATGTCTCCCATACCTTATTACAGACATTTTGGACTTATGATATAATCTTGAATATCTATTACTTTCATGTTTATGTAATATGTTTCAGAGTTATTTTGGGATACTTATAGTTTGGTGTATACTATTACTAAAAACAAAATTATCAGTTGTGAGTATTACATATTGCTAGATAAATGATAGGACAATGCATATTAAATTATCAAGAACAGAAGTAGGTAACCTTATGTTGCATGTGGACGCTTCATATGTCTATCTGATCTCAAGCGAAATCTAAGAGTGTCATTACTTGCCAGCTATCATTTCCTCATCAATAGTGTGTATTTGTGCACATTAGTCAACTATGTTTCTAGCATCAAATCTGGTCTGCATGATGCATCATCGACGCAAATCTTCTTGTTTTAGTTTGAGGTTTTTTCAAGTATGCATAAGGTTTCTTCACGTTTTTTTCCCCTCAGATATAGATCTAGATATCATTATTTCGTTTCCTTAAATGTTTCTGAAAGGATAGTTTTTTAACTTTTTTTCCTTCTCTCTGAGGAGAGAGTGAATTTTAGCCTCGAAACTCTCTGGTTTCATGCCATCATAAGCCCCACGAAAGGTAATAACAGTATATGACAGTAAGATATATATAATAGCATATGACAGAGATGATCAGAACACATGCAGACCATCAACGTTGTACTTCGAACCTATATTCAAACAACTTTGACGATACGAAGCGTGTCTTATTGTACTTGGGTTTTGAAACCAAAATTAGGTTAGCCCAACAAACCTATCATCTATATATCATTCATTCTCGGTTAAACTCATCGTAAGATTGATGCACAAGTAACGTAAAAGAATCTTCGTCTTATTCAGTTTTTTCACGAAGAGTAGTCAATGCAAGACGCTTGTCCTTTTACAAAGTTTTAGGTAGTGTTTGGTCGAGACATAAATCTACAAGCAACGCACGCTAGAGCCTAGAGACATTATTCAAAGATATGCTTTTGTCCTGCCAAGTAAATAATAATTTCTTTGAAACCAAAAGAATGCTAGTATTATTTTTCTCTTATATTAGTTTAGGCCAGTCAAGGCTACTTAGGCCACGTTTGATTGTTGGACTATATTGAAATCAATTCAATTTAGTCTAATTTTAATTTGAGACATTCAAACATATGACTGTCAAATCACTAAACTAATCTCAATTCAAAATCTCTTTATATTTGGGATGCACAACCTTTTTCAACTCAACACTTCTTTATATGTGGAACCCACAACAACCTTTTGCAACTTTTTATAAATAGTACTAAACTCATTTTAACATCTAAACACACATAAACTCATCTTAGATGGTCCCAGAACTCTCTCCACTATATCAACTCATTACTATTTATAAAAAATCGAGCTCAGCTCAACATCCAAACGTAACCTTAATCAATTTGTCATTAGCATTATTGAAGTATTTATGATCAATATTTAATTGGCCATCTAATTGTAGGATGTAAAAGTCTATGGGCTATTTCTATTAAATTAACTGATCTAATGTGTTCCATATCTAATATGATCGAAAATACGCAATATTCTATTTCACATTAATTTTGCAGTGCATTCGTGTTGAAACTTCTTAGCAATAGTGGTCAGCTAAAATGTTTTTAGCTCAGTGATATGGTCCCCCATCTTAAAACATGTCACTTTTCCTCAAAATATAGGCCCTGTCACATGCACTATCAATATTAATGTTGGAAGTTTATGCCGCACTTTCCTCCCAATCTATTCAGCAAGTCTCTATCGCATCATACAAGCATTTATTTTTTATTTGAAATTGGTTTAGAGGCAACACAAATAATCCACAGAGACAAACAAATGCCATTAATGATAAAGGTGCCGTAAATCTTTTTTCACAAGGTCCCGCCTACCTTGTTTCAAAACTTGACTTGGGAAAGGAAATACAGAGAAGTTTCCGTTTGGTCTTTTTTTCAATTTCTTTTAATAAAATGTTAAAAATCCAGGCAATGGAAGAAAAATGAAAAAGTTGACCTTGATTTATACCTAACTTTTGCCAACTTGATTGAGCATTTGTCACTTTAAAACCTCTGGTTAATTTACGAGACGATTGCGCGCTCTTTCTCGTGCATAAGGAACTTCACAATACTTTAATGCTATTCTATCGTTTGGATACATGATCTGTAAAGCATGTTCTTTATATTTGTGAAATCATCGATTGTTATAAAAGTTTAAGGTAAAGGGATGAATAGATAGATTTAATTATTTATATTGGATTATTTACACTCTCCTGATCAGGTATAGGACAGACTGTCCCTCAATAAATAGGCTTAATACATGGATATTTAATTAAATTAGATAAAGTATAGAGTTAAGGTTCAAACTCAAAACCTATACTCTGTTATCATGTAGAATCATCACTTATTCTAAAATATTAAACTAATTGGACGAGGTAAATTTAATTATTTGTATTATATTCTTAACAATATTTAAAATATAATACAAATTTTGAGACTGAACCAGTATATATTGATTTTATATTTTTAATAAACGATCCGTACCCCTTGCCTTCATAAAACAATACTTTCGATTTTAAAGGTTTCGGTCCTGTTCAGTAAAAATTTTCGGTTTTAATCAAGTACCAATGTCATAAAAAAATATAATTTTCTAATGTATACTAATTAATTAAAGCAAAATTTAATTATTATACTAATATACTTAATATTACTAATATATTATGTATTTATCAAAAGGAATATGTTGAGAATTTATTATGCCATAAAATGTAATTAATATATATTTTATATTAATAAAATATGATCAAACAAATGTTCATATTTAATATTAAAATTTTAGGTTATAAAATGTAATATAAAATTATTTCATATATAATTATATATATAAATTATATATATAATATTTTATATAACAATTAAAGACCAACAACAGAAATCGGACCGGATTTAACCAATTTTTTTAATTTGGGAATTGGTTTCGGACTGGACTGATTCAAAACTGGACTAACCAATCCAGTCCAGGCCGGTTCTCCAGTTTTCCGATTTACATTTTCACCCCTTAAAAATTTAAAATACATAATAACTTTCCAAATTATGTATTCTCGCAATGAAGGCAAACTTTTCATCAAAATTTGACTAATTAATTCGTTTTTCACGGGCATTATTTTTTCATTTGAGTAATGAATTCGTTTTTTGCGAGAAACGATCTCTCTGCCAATTAAAGACCATACTTTCAATTTTTCAAAATCAAACAAACGAGGAGGGGAAAAAAAGGCTCATACATGTGTGCTTGATATATGCATGTTGTATATATACATGTCTAGAAGATTGACTCGTACGTCAAAATTATATGAGAAATTTGATTGTTAAAGGATCGAAAATTATTGCAGATATGAAAAATACAGATCATGTAAACAGAATTTGTTTTGAAAAAAACAATCGCTATAAGATACTGAAAACAAGAAGAGAATTTAGTGATAGAGTTCATGAGTAACTGATTGGATGAAGATCATAACGAATTACATTAATTAATTAATAACTATTAAGAACATAATACAAATAATTAAATTTACTTCTTTTTATCAATTTAAACTTTTGGGACATATGATGATTTTATGTAATATCAAAGTAGAGATCCTGAATTTGAATCTTGACTCTACACTTTATCATATTTAATTAAATATTCTAAGTGTTGAGTGTACTTAATAAGAGAGAGTCTGTACCGCACATAAGAGTGAGTATTAAGAATATAATATAAATAATTAAATTTATATCTTCTATCAGGTTAAGCTTTTGAAATAAATATTGATTTCACAAGAATATGGGTTCAAAACCATTTTTTATTTTTTAATCATACGTTTGTATAGAGAACTTCAACTACCATGGTTGCTACTCCCATCTGTTTTCGTTGTGGCTATCAACCCACTTTAAGCATTGAAATGGTTAGATAAAACTTTACACTAGCTTGTTCATAAATATTAATCAAGTTGAGCGAATTTTATATGAATCTGATTTTATAATTAATAATTAAGTATAATTTTATATGCATGAACGACTTGTTTACCAGTCGAATCAAGACGAATTAGATTCTAACCAAATTGAGTTTGGGCTAGCTGTTCATGAGTAGCCATGTTCATTTACAACATTAATTGACGTTAGGAGTTTGGAAAAATTATAATTATTAATTATTAATGATTAAATAAAAAAACTTTGAAAATTTCAAGTTGAAAAATATTTTATACAAAACATGGCCTAAAAGTTGAATATTTGATATTGAAATTGTTTGAGTTAAAATGTTTTATATGTGTTTAAGATAATCTTTTGGAAGAAAATTATGAAAACTTTTAAAATGAGATCATCTCATCTCACTTTCTAAATATGGCCTAAATGTACATCTTCCCATCAATTTAAACTTTTGAAATAAGCTCTTATCCCAAATCTGACTTTGATACCACGTAAGAATATACAGCATAGAGAATGACAAAAAGATCATTTCTTTGACATAGATAGTTGCTTATACACAATATATGTAAGAGAGATTACAGCAAATGTAATAAATACATATATTCTTGACAACTAAGCATGGGAGTTATATAAGATAGCATATATTCTGTACAACTAAGAATGGAAGCTACATACAGTAGGAGCATTATCTTGGTTTTGTAACCGTAGAATGCTTGAATCATGGTGATCGTTTTTGCTTCTTGTCTCTATAGTATGCCTAACAATTAGATCTTGTTTGGATAGTCAAATAATATAAGATGAGACGAGAAATATATGAATAATAGTGAGTTCAATTTTTTTATTTATTTTTAATATGAAATCAGAATGCATTAATAATAGAAGAATAAATAATTCTTATCCATCCAAACAGATTGAAAAACAGGCTGTAGAACATTAGCCCCCCACGTAGCATAACGAGTTAATCTATGGGCTACCTTGTTACCTAACCTGAAAACATGTTAAATTTTGCACACACTAAACAAAGTCATTAGACTTTAAGTTTCTTTGAGCAGATTCCCAAATCTTGAAAAGGAAAGGCCAACTACTGTTTGCAATTCTTTGATCATCACCAAGCAATAGCTTTCAAGGATTATTTGAGAGATACCCAGTATGCATGCAAAATATAAAGATTTTGTATAGTTCGAATAGCAGTAAAATAGTTTGAATTAAGATTTTTATTAGATTTTGGAAAAAGACAGAAAAGTTGAATAAAAATATTATAAAGTTAAAATATTATTTTTAATATTATTTTTTATTTTAAAATTTGAAAAAATTGAATTGTTATTTATGTTTTATATAAAAATTTAAAAAAATTGTAATGATTATTAATAATTAGATAAAAAATATAAAAAATAAATTTATAATAATATTTAAATATTGAAATGAAATGAATTGGATATCAAAACGAGACCTAAGTAATATATGAGCAGAGAAGGGGCTAAAAGATGTCTTTGGACGGTGGAAATATTCAAAATGGGCGGTTCTGTGAACCTTTCAAAGCCTGAACTGACAACTTGGTTTACAAAAGAAATGATACATTTCGAACAACTTTGAAAATAGGTAAGCTAGTCATTCTATGTTTTGAATATATTATGTTTCATATTAAGTTTTATTATTATTAATTAAATGGTACGTGTTTCAATTGACTTTCGATACATTAATAAATTGAAATTTTTTATAGCTTTTTTTTTTTTTTTTCGTGTTTGGTAGCATATTTCTATTTAAACAAAACAATAAAAAATAAATAAATAAACTCAATAAGACTAAAATTCAAGTAGAAAAGACGAACCTAATTGACTTTACGGGTTTAAACGGGTTTAAAAAGTCGCCGCTAGAATTTATTAAGGAAGAAGAAAATTGAGTTTATACGAAACAGAGGTCAAAGTAATGAAAGTATTCGGTTTAGGAAAATGATAGGGCACCGCTGGTGGCTCCCGCTGGGGCCACTGCTGGCCCTATTTTATTTTTTTTTAATTTTTTTTGTCTTAATAATTAAGTAATTTTTTTATAATATTATTATAATTTTTTTATATTTTTTTAAAATGTTTAAAAGTATTAAAAAATAATTTTTAAAAAAAATAAAAAATGTAAAAAAAATTTTTTTTCTAACAGTGACTCCCAACGGAGCCACCAACAGTGCCTGAGCACCGTCCATTCGGTTTATGGGGTTGGAGGAAGGCGTACTGATAGTCGACAGAAAAAGCAAAGAACCAATTCTAAAGCATATTGGGAAGGGAAGGTTAGAATTCGTCACGGATAATATAAGATATTTTAAATAATAATAAATAAAATAATATTATAATGTAATTTTTAAATATTAATTTTATATTAAAATAAAAAAATAAATTATTTATTATATTTATATAAAAATTAAAAAAAATTATCATAATAAGTTGAGATGAGATAAAATAAAATTTTTTATTTTAATTAAATAAACAAGGCCTAACTTGAAATGAGAAGAGGAGAGATAAAAATTAGAAGTTAAATTAAATATTATTATAATTTTATTTTTATTATAAAATTTGAAAAAATTTAATGATTTATAATATTTTATTAAAAATTTAAAAAATTTGTAATGATTAAATCAAATTAATTGAGATAGTTTTAAAGGTTGTTTGGACGATAAGATTGAATAAAATAATTTTAAATAAAAGTTTAAAATTGAATAAAATATTATTATAATATTATTTATTATTATTATTATTATTTAAAAAATTAAAAAAATTTAAATTATTTATTATATTTTATATAAAAATTTAAAAAATTATAATAATTATTATTTGTTAATCAAAATCGACTCTGCAAACGATGGCTTAATTTCGATAACGTACTGTATTAAAAGATGGTCGACAAACTTCTTGACCTGACCCCACTGAATACTTGAAATCTCCTGGTTGGATCTTGACGACCATTCTCGACGACCATTTTATTTTTTAAGTTTATTTTTAAGAACAACTATTTTGAAATACATTGCGTCCAAATACAGATAACATAGAGTACATTATCACATGGTTTTTTAAGTGTCGTATTCAAGGAAGACCAGTAGCCAATTAATGAGACAGGTACACATGACAACCTGCGTTAGCATAATTATAAAAAAAGGACCCTACTTGCAAGTTGCACAATAATTATTTGTATGATACATTTATTGATGACTTTACAAGATTGACGCATCTAAGCAATTTTAATTTTGAAACTCTTTAATAATAATGTGTCAAATATTTTTTTGAAAATATTGATGGTGAGGATAATGCAGTCTAGAGTGTTACCAACCCATTTTTTTCCTTCTCCGGTAAATAAAAATTATAAAATCCGGCACTTATTTGGTGAGGCCGAGAGATTAGCATCTCTCTCTCTCTCTCTCTCTCTCTCTCTCTCTCTCTCTCTACGTTTCATACGGCCTATCCCTTTTGTCACATTTTAAACCTTTTTTCCACCCCTTGCCATGCCAAACTTCCCATGTACGCCATGCATTAGCGCTCCTCCCACGTCATGTTTTATCTCGCTGGCCGCCCTCACACTGGATCCATTCATGAGAATGACTTGCATCATTGCATGTGTCACCATTGGTAAGCATTCATTGACCATATCTATCAACTTCTATGTTCTTTCGGATCCTCTCCCTTTTTTTTATAGGACTTTCCTTAGCAAGTACTTCATTAATCCAAAAATCAGGTAGCCGAGATCTTTTTTCACAACCACAAATCAGCCATATCCAATACACCTCTGAAACAAACTAAACTGAGATGGACGAATATGCACACAAGGTGCTTGATGGAATGCACAATAGAAAAGGAATTCCTTATGCCGTCGTTTTCATTGAATGATTCTCACTGTTTACATACAGACAGCTCATGAATTTATACACTTTCTCAACAGAGGAATATCATAGGAATATCAGTACATCTACCACTCTTGTGGTTACACGTCAGCAAGTTGTTAGGCTCGAATATTCTGGAATTATTCTTAATTTGTTGGCAGAGAATCCGTTGCTCTTGGTGCATGAGGAGGATTCCCCTTTTTTTTTTTTTTTTTTTTTTGTCTTTTTAATCAAGCTTCATAAATATATATATTAAACAACATTTAAAGTGGATTCTTTCCACTATCAAGCTATACAAAACATACCAGAATAAAATAGAGGGGTATGTTACCAAACACTAAGTTAGTTGCTGACCACTGTGCCACTAAGTGCACACATCGATTTTGAGATCGATGAATTTTGATAAAAGACCAATCATGATGATCTATAGAAATTTGATGGATGTCTGCAATTAACGGTGAGATTGACTAGAAAATAGTAGGGTTATGGCTTTATATTGCTGAGAAGATGGATTGAGAGTCATCTTCTATTGCGATTTTTTGAAAGTTTTTTGTCATATTGACTGCCAGTTATGCTGCAGATGCCTCTACTACCAACGGAATGGTCGTATTAATTTTTTTAGTTATAATCTCTAGAATATCTCCAAGATGATTTCTTCTTGTAGTTGAGGCAACTGAAAATTGATTCCTTACAGCGGCATCAAACTTGACACTTTGCATTCCAAGAGGAGGGAGCCAATGAAGTTTTTGGGAATTGCGGTATGAGCTTTCTACTATGAGTGTTCATGCGGATCCAGATCTGAATATTCGATCATAACCGGAACTGGATCCGAATTTTAAAAACTGGGCGGTTATCCATTCAGGCAGATAACCATATTCAATCCGGATTGAAACTAGATATCTAGTTTTTTTTTTTTTTTTTTTTTTTTTTGGCTTAAAACCCAGATATCCAAGTTATAACCGGATTGAATATGTTTTTGTAATTATTTAAAAAAAAAATTATAACTTTGAAAAAAAATTATAGCACTTTCTTAAAAATAAAAATAAAAACAATCTAATATCATGTTTAAATTGCCCTTTTTTTTGACAAAATAATTTAAACACTTTTTAAAAGTTTTTTTAAAAATAACTTGAAGAACAAAATAAATAAAAATGCAAAATAGGTAATATTGTTATTACATCACAATGCAAAATATAAATTCACAAAGAAAAATTTAAATAATAATACATCACAACTAATTAAACTAATACAATATTACTACTCTTAATGGATAAAAAAAACAATATGATTACTCTTCACATCGTCAATCTGAAATTAGGATAAGTTGCACAAGGGAACTTTTTTTATATAAGTACTTGCCAAATCATCTGTTGATATAAGAAAATTAATATGGTGCAGTTTTACCGATAACATATATTACAAATAGATGGAACAATTAGGAATTGCAAATAATTAAACCAAGCCTATTGAAGAATTATTAGTACCCAAACTGCATCATTATGGAGATTTTCAAGTCTACATAGTGCATCAGAGGGTGTAGAAATCCTTTTTCCAATCATTCCAAGGTACGCACCTGCAAATCTACAAAATTGTTAAACAGTCTGAAAAAATATGGAGACAATGATGACTAAGCCCCTGCATTTCTTGATTTTTTGCCTTTGCTTTTACTCATGACCACTTCCAAAGTGGCCAACCCTTCTCATGCTTTTTACATGATCCCATAATAAGATTAAAGATTGAAGAAAGGGGTTGTTTATAGTAAAATAAAAGGAACATATGCTTTTAACAACAAAAAGCATACCAACTCATCCTCCTCCTGGACTTTGCGCAGCTATATGTACAAACCCAACATCTAGGAACAAGCCAATTCCGTTTTCTGGCATAGCAAGAAAAGTCCTCTAAAATACACCAACACAAAATTAAAGTGAAAGAAGTTAAAATGACAGTATGGTACAGTTGGTAATACTACATCACCTTTCTATATTGACACAACATACCTCTGTTATGATTCGGTAGTGGCCAGGACCTAACCAAAGATGCATCAATTATACATCTAAATAAACTTTCACACTAGAGCCACATTGTTTTCAAGAAATTTTCACACTAGAGCCACACTATTTTCAAGTTTTGATAATTAAGACAGGTGGTGAATTTAGATACAAGCATTAGTTCCACATATGATCAAAAGCTCTTTTATCGAAGATCGTGATATTTAAAAATGGGAAACAACTCAAATTGCAAAAGATATGCTTGATAATGCAGCCATCCATCTAGTTTTAGTGTTAGTTTAACAAAGTTCACAACATTATCAATCTAGAGGGTATATAATTAAAAGGATACAACAAGACCTCAATCACATCTGACAGATGGTTTTTGGTTGAGATCTACTTAATATCACCACCTGCAGATAAACTCAGATCTGTATTGTCAACGAACTAGCATACAGCAGCCAAGCAATTGATTAAAGAAGTATGTCATCCTTATATCACAATGTAACATAAGAAGGAAAAAAACCAATGGGATATAAATAGCTCAAATAATGCAAACCAATCACAACCAATAAGTATACAGAAACAAGATGCTCGCAGCACATATCTAGCATTATAAAGAAACCTTCTGGACAAGAGGCGTGCTTTTGTCCTTTAGAATCTCTACAACGACCCCTTTAATATCCATTCCTGCATTGACCCTTGGGTATGATTCCCATTGATCAAGAAAAGTATTATACCTTATATCCATATCTGCATTATGAACAAGTTTCAAATTAAATACAATGTGAACCTAGATCCCAACCAATATAAACCCAGGAAAAAAACTGGAGTATGTGCTGGGCTTTTTATCATATTTCTCCAAACCCAGATCCAAACCAAAAGGAAGGAAAAAAAATTTTAATGAATGCAGTAGAGAAATAAAGAACTTCAGATTCTTGACATACAACATATAGATAAATTAATAGCAAGGAAAAAAAATCAAAAATAGACTAGAGATTAGGAAAAAAAAAACAAAACCATATCTAAACCAAAAAGAAGAGAAAAAAAAAGTTTAATAAACACAATCATAGCATCTAAAGAGATTAATAGAGCAAAAACTCACATCCCTAGCAAAACCCCATAGCTCCAACTGCAGAAATCCTTTACATTTTATAGATCTACACACAAAAACTCAAATCTATAAACACAAACCCAGATCTAGCTAAAGTGGGCAACGGCCAATGAGAGAGGAAAGTGATATACAAACACCAAAACTCAGATCTACACATACAAACTCAGATCTACACACAAATGCAGATCTATAAACACACTCATATCTAGCTAAAAGTAACAACGGCCAATGAGTAACGAGAAAGTGTCCGTAAGCAAGTAACAAGAAAAACTTGGGAGAGGAAACTGATATACAAACATAGAGAGAGAGAGAGAGAGAGAGAGAGAGAGAGAGAGAGAGAGAGAGAGAGAGAGAGAGAGAGAGAGAGAGAGAGAGAGAGAGAGAGAGAGAGAGAGAGAGCATACCAAGTAAGGAGAAAAACTTGGGAGAAGAAAGTAACATTACTGGATGGTAGGCCTGCAACCCGGCTTGGAATAGTTGCGTTTATACCCGATTTGATTTGAATCGTGTTCAGATAAGCAGGCAACTCGATCCGATCCGATTAAAATGAAACCAGGTCGGGCTCGTATAACCCGACATAAAAACCAGATGAAGAAAGAACACAGGCGCTATCTTCCTTCTTCCCACCAAGCACCCCCATGGAGATTGGCTCCCACTCTCCATTAGACAACAACAACTTTTGCACAAAATCTAAAACCAAACTTGGTTTCAAATCTTGGTCTTCCACCTAAGACCCTCTCACCGACGCATCCTTATCAGACTCATTGCATTCCGATATAGTAGCCGGTGTATGAAAGTGACGATGAGTTGGGCTTGCAGGGTAGAAATAGCGTCAAATGGGTAATTAAAAGAGGCCATTGATGCTTTGGCAATGGACTCCTAGTTTGGGATTGACTTAGGATTTCTTGAAGTTGGCAATGAGAGAGGAGGGGTTACAGGGGTGCTGTTTGAAATCTAAAGGGGAGGAAGAGACGAAGGAATGGCATTTCGGATAAAGGGAATGAGTATAGACGAATTGTTGGCATCATTGCGAGACAGGCAAGGGAAGTACGAGGAGGAGGGACTCACTTGGTAAGATGGGAGAAAAGGGTAGAGATCTCGGGAGAAAAGGCTTGGAGTCTTGGAGCTTGGAGTCTAGGGTTTGAGCGAACTAAAGGGTCTCTTAATTTATATGTCGGTCGGTGGAAGACGATAAATCCAAACATCTATCGGGTTGGTAAACCGATTGTTTAGTAACCCGGCATTTGCCGGTTTGGGTCGAATTAGATTTCACGGGTCACTCGGTTTGACGGGTTATTTGCACAGGCCTACTGGATGGTAGCCACTCTAGTCACCAACGGCCCAGTCACCGGATGGTGCTCGCCATTTGGAGGTTTTAGTTGTGTTTTTAGTTCTTGAGCTATTGAATAAATAGTTTTTAAGCTCTGTCGAGAGTTATTTATATTTAAGATTTTTAAGTTGTTTCCCTCTTTCAAATGTTCATGTTTTTCTGTAAATTTGGAAAATATGTTTTTTTTTTTATATGTAAATTTGGAAATCTTCATTTTTTAGGTTTGGAAATTTTAATATGAAAAAGCTACTATGCCACCTATTAGTGACCGCTCCATTTGACTGTTTAGTGATTGTTTTACTTAATAATTAAGAAAGTAATTTTTAATGTATTGATATATATATATATTAATTTTTTTTAAGTGATAAAAAATGTGAATAAAAAATTATATAAAAATAATTAAAGATAAATTTTACACTAGCAGTCACTTGCACGTTGCAAGTGGCACACTAGCCCGACTCTTTTAATATTTGTCTGTGTTGATTTTTTAGTTATTTTATCTTTTTAGGCTTGTTCTTAAAAAGACTCTTCACTGATTCACTTATGTTGACTCCAGTGTATGTTAACCCGAAAATATGGATGTTTTGCCGTAGTTTTTGTTGTTTTTTTAGTTGTTTATTTGTTAATTAAGGTCTTGATTTGTCATCTAATTTTTTTTATTATTATTAAGAATTATGTGATGAGTTCAAATAGTAATGATATTGAAATAATGAGGAGTGAAAATTGTTCACAAGTTGAAGGTATAAGTTTTTAGGCCGATCCTATGGAAGAAGTAATAGATATCAGTGTTGTCATGTTGAAGCCTGTAGAAGAACAATGTGATGTAAGGTACTCCATGGATGTCTATAACGAATGTTATGTCTTCTTCTTATGGTAGCCCTTTAGAGGGTATGTTATTCAATGGCTTAAAAGATGCAGATACATGTAATAAGGCAAATGCAAGGCGAAATGGTCTTAAAATTCAAAGGAATAATCATACTCTATCAAAAGAAGGAAGGTTATTGATTGGAGCAGAGTTTGTTTGTTTAACGGAGGGTGTTCCTCGTCAAAGTGGTAAGTTGAAACAAAGAACAAATATTGAACCCGTAAAGTAAATATTGGTTATAAAGCAATGATGGGTCAAATCATTGTTGATGTGCCTATAATATATAATCATCATGCATTGAGACGTTCAACTAATTTTAACCCCTTGCTGGATTGGAGCTGTCTAATTCACTTTTTTTGTTTTTACTTTTATCACCACTAGAGTAGATATGTTGACTCTAGAGGGTATAGTTTACAATCATATGCACCATCTTTGGGGTCGAACTTTAAGATC
Source organism: Carya illinoinensis (assembly GCF_018687715.1). Classification (NCBI taxonomy): domain Eukaryota; kingdom Viridiplantae; phylum Streptophyta; class Magnoliopsida; order Fagales; family Juglandaceae; genus Carya; species Carya illinoinensis. The sequence continues at coordinate 32,459,745 of NC_056760.1, forward strand.
ACATGTGATATATATTCTTAATATATAGGTTAATTAATTAATTAATAGGTTATGCTTTTCTGATGGTCACTAAATTAATAGGTTACCAATTGCAACCTCCGCCTTACTATCCCCATTAGAAACATTATTTTTCAAAGCAATTGAGTCTGCTTCTTCTTCTTTTTGTTTGCGTGTCAATGTTGGTTGTACATGTGTGTTATCCCTTTCTCCACACATTCAAAAACTTAATATATATATATGTATATACAAAAACTTTATGTATAGTCATTCTTGTGTATTTTTTGTGCATTTCGCTAATGTGATTGCCTATATCATTTTTTTAATATAAAATAACTACTTTGACTAATTACATCAGTAAAATTTACAAAAAATACATAAAAATAACTGTATATAACAGAACTTTTATATATATATATATATATATTTGCTCCTTGACCGGTACCCTCAATTACCGATCAAAGAGGTACCTATCCGTAATTGATCGGTACCTCAATTACTATCCACCTTAAACTCCAATGTTGTGAATTGTGATCACTTACGTCTACATCCCAGGCAACTTTTGGTTATAGCCTCATATTTCAAACCCTAGACTTTCCCTGATGGTGTACAGTACGCTCGTTATCGCATCCTAAGACTTTATGTAGAGGGACCTACTTGCTTTATGTAGAGAAACAATTAGGCATTTCCTTCATTTGTACACCAACATGACAGATGCTGGTCAGCTAGACAATTCGCCCGTCTTCCTCACTACTACTGCACTTTAATTTCTTTTGATCAATGGCAATTTATTTTTATGATCATCCTTCTCTTTAATTATAGCGCCATATATTATGGGAGCCTTGCAATATTACTTGTAACTTACATATATGCATGCATGTAGATATTCTATAGCTGTCATCAAAATCTACCACAAGCCTACGTACAAACACACACTGCATGCATGGACTGATATTAAGAAACTTTTAAGATGCTTCAAGTCATGTATTGTGAAATATATATGCATGCATGGGTTAGTAATTAATTTGGCTAGCTAGTCCCGGTCAACAAAGTGGCTACTGCGTTTATTTTGGTCATAATCTTGCCTCTTGGAATTACAAAAATTAATAACTGTTGCTCATCAAGCAGCTTGGAGTGTGTGTGAATATATACACCGTACGCGTTGCTACCGATTAATGTCACTTCTGAAGTTACGTTACTTTAGCCTCTACTTTCGGGAAGTACTTGGCGTCTTGCTGCAACACTTTCTAGTGCTATGTTTCAATAATTTCCCCTCCAACAAACTCACTGCTCCCCCTAAATGCTAGGACTAAACACATGGAGATTGGCTACTAGTTCGTACAGTAGCAAGTTCAACACAAGCTAGCCACGGGAAGCTCGTTTTCTCTCAACCAACGTCGACCAAGTTGTAAATCTATAAGCGCGGTGTTGTCTAATTCTCCCTTGAGATTGTTCGATCTCTTGATCCCCAAGGTGCTTAGCGTACAAAATTTCTAAGATTCAAAGTGTTAACGTTGATGCTCTTCTTTTAAATTAAAGTTGTATTCATTGTATAATGATAAAAATGTACGCTAAGTTAAATGGAGCATTTTTCTAACTAACGAATTTAATTATTCCTACATATTGGGCAGGTCGACAACTACGCTAATTAACCTTATCATAATGATCAAGCAAAAATAGTGGTCTGAAATCTTTGAGGGAGCGACTCAACCAGAGTCAACAAGATATCTATCATATAATACATCCACCATCGTATGCTTCCGAACATATATACAATCCAATATACTGATCATGTACATTTGAATAAATATACTGATTCATAAAACTGCTTTCAATATGACTTGAACACTTAACCTAGCTATGACTTGGAAAATCGGACGGAAGATATAGGAATAGCGCATCGTTTTCAATAGCAAATTGGGTATATTTATTTTAAGCAGACTTTGGATTCTTCGGATGCGAGAAAGCAGAGACCCGGCAACCTCCCTGTTGCTGATTTGTACATATTCGATGGATGGAAGCTTCTTTCAGCGAATAAAGATGGGTTTTTCTGAACGTGATGATTGAAATTCGAGACGTTTTCCTTTGACTTCTGTTATCTCTCAATTAATATCTCTAGTGTCCATTATCCCAAGTCTTGTGTAGAAAAAAAGCACCTCCTTTGGAAACGTTATCATTTTGAAAGCACCAGTTAAAAGCTAGCAGAGGTATCTGACAGAACAAGGAGAAATTACACAGAGAGAGAGAGAGAGAGAGAGAGAGAGAGATGGGAAGGGCTCCTTGTTGTGACAAGGCGAACGTGAAAAGAGGGCCATGGTCACCTGAAGAAGATGCAACGCTAAAAGAGTACATAGAGAAACATGGGACTGGAGGGAATTGGATAGCTCTTCCTCAGAAAGCGGGTTTGTTTATTTGTTTCTTTTATTTAGTTCCTTTTGTTTTTGGACTTAACAGAAAGCTGGGATTCTGGGAAAATAATTTTAAGAGAAATGAAGTTCTTTTGTTTCTATGATTTGAACTTATATGGGTTTTTCAGGGTACCTTCTTTCCTTTTATTTTTGGTCATCATGAATGGTTTGGTCTTCCATCAGGTCTTAAGAGATGTGGAAAAAGCTGCAGATTAAGATGGCTTAACTATCTCAGACCCAACATTAAACACGGTGAATTCTCTGATGATGAAGATAGGATTATATGTACCCTTTTTGCTACCATTGGAAGCAGGTAATCATATCACTCTCCAGTTTCTTCTCCTTTTCACTTTCAGAATTTCCTGTTTCTTGTACATACTTTTGGAATCTCTTGATCAGGCTATGATTACCCTTTTCTTTTATTGCTACCCTGGATTCAATGTTTCATCAAAAATCATAAACAAAGCAAAGCATGATGATAATTTCTTTTTCTTTTTTCTCTTTTCGGGAACTTGGGGAGAAATCACTTGTCCAAAGAATATGCTCTGAAAAGATAAATGTTTTTTTCTGCATCAGTCTTTGTTTTTTCGGGGGAGGGGATTGTTCTGCATGCATGCCGAGTTTAAAACTCCAATGACATGTGTACTCGAGATTTCAGAAAGAAGCTCAATTATACAATCCTTCTTATGGGAAATGCTCAAAACTGACCCAAATTGCAGGTGGTCAATAATAGCGGCTCAGTTGCCAGGCAGAACTGACAATGATATTAAGAACTACTGGAACACCAAGCTTAAGAAGAAATTCATTGGTATATTTCCTCCATCTCAGCGAAAAACTCACCCAGTACTCAACCTCTCAAATGCCCTTCAAACTTCATCATCATCATCTTCATCAACAACAACATCAACTTCATCATACCAAGGCAGCAACATTACTTACTACTACCCTACCACTTCTTTCACAAGCTTAGAGCCGATTCCAGGTCTTTTGAGCAGCAATTATTCTGCTAATGCAGCTACAATTCTTCAAGCCCGAGAAAACTTGGTGGGACAGCTACAAAATTGCTATGTAAAAGATAATCTGCTCATGTTTGGGGGTGAAGCTAGTTGTAGCTCTTCTGATGGAAGTTCCAACAACCTGATCAGCCATAGCAAAGAAAGAAGAGAGTACGAATATGGCGCTGGCGCTGGTGGTGTAGTTGAAACTAATGAACTACAGATGGCTCCTCAGAATTGCTTTTACAATGGAGTCGAAGGAAATCAGAGGTTCACGATTTCCAATGGTGGTGATCATCTTAACGGTTGGATTGAAAAGCAAAATCACAAAAAATTCTATGAACAACAATTAGACTATGGCTTTGACGAAATTAAGCAGCTGATTAGCACCGACGGTGGCAGCAACTTTTTGTTTGATGAGCACAAGACGGAGGAAAGGTTGTTGTATTATTGATGCTGACTGTGGGTAAAATCAGAAAGATTTGAATGCAAAAGGAAGGGAAGAGTTGAAGATTCAACTAAGCAAAAGGATAAAAAATTCAGATTCGGATTCAGTTTTGTGGGAATGGGGTCACGTTCTTGAGGGGAAACACTACTGTGAGAGTACATGATAAAAGTTTCCTTTCTGCATTTCTTTTTGGGGAATGTTGCTGTATATGGTAGCTAGGACGGTTTAACTGCAGCGGTTCAGGCATAAATTTCACGAAAACTAGGCAAGCCATCATCTTTCAAGAAAGTAACTTAGAGCCAAGAATCCATCATTACTGGTTTTTTTTTTTTTTTTTGAACTTACATATTTTATTGAGCACTCTTTTAATTATGATTTTATATATCTTAAGTCGAATCTGGCCAAATTTTGTCTGTGTTGCCTTGGAAAAATTTATTGAGAGAGAGAGATCAGAGACTTGTTAAAAAAATATGAAAAAAAAGTGGAGAAAAAAATAAAAGTCAAATTTCTGCTATGCGGCATGCCCAGCGGTGTCATTGCTGGGCAACAGCCTAGCATCACTCTATTTATTTTTTTGAGAAATGATATTTGCAGTCGTGGTTGTGCAAGCGGCGTGTAGTCGCTTTGAAAAAAATGAATTAATATGGGACCCACATGAAAAAAAAAAACTAACTTTTTAGTCATGGATCCCACTTTTTTTCAAAGCGATTGCGCGGCGTTTGCAATTCCACGAATGTATGTAGCATTGCTCTATTTTTTTTTTTAAAACATCATACTTTCATTCACCTTCAAGGGAAAGATGGAACATGATTACAAAGAGGTCTAACGACCAACTCAACCGAGCTCTCATCTAGCTCTAAAGATTCCTTAGCTAGACCATGAGCAAACTGGTTGCCACTCCTCCTAACAAAAACTACCTTCCACTGGACCAAACTAGATAGTACCATCCTAGCGTCCAACAAAACCATGCCCACTCTATCCCATCTTTCAAAATGGTGGTTGATCCCTACCACAATCTGGAGTGCATCTCCTTCCAGCATAACCGAGTTCAACCCCAATTCCCTTGCCATGGAAGCTGCATGAAAAGCTCCTAAGGCTTCAGCCAACACAGGTTCAGCCAAGCTGGGGACAGAGAGCTTCTTAGTGGCCAAAATGGAACCCTCATGGTCTCGGGCCACCAGACCTATTCCAATTCTACCCTGATCTACATTCATAATAGCATCCCAATTTATTTTTACCCAATTAGATGGAGGAGGGGTCCACCTCGAGGGGTGAATAGAGGCCACTTGAGTTTTAACCTTCTTACTAGCTTGAGCTGTCTTGAACTCTTCTAGGGACTGGGATGCTTGACTCAGTAGTATGTTTGGGTGCAAGAATGACCCTTCAAACAGCAGTTTATTCTTTCTTAACCATATGCTCCTAGCAATGACTGAGAACAAGTCAAGTAATTCCCTATCACACAGTAGAGTGAGACGTTCATACAACTCTTTAAAGCTGGCTTCCCTCAAAGTGCTTTTTTGAAAAAAGATATGGCCTTGACCCCAAACATCCATGGCTGAACTACAGCTCCATAGAGCATGGGTGGTGGTCTCCTCTTCTCTACAGCAGATGGCGCACATAGGAGAGTCCACTATCTTCTTCTTGAAAAGGTTGAGTATGGTGGGAAGAGCCTCAAGACATGCACGCCATAAGAAAATTTTGTGGTATTAGGGACCTGCATCTTCCAGCATTCAGACCAGCTTCTCTGTTTCTGTGTCCCTCTTGATGACTGCCCTCTATGCATTTCGATAGCCTCTTTCTGCATATGATAAGAACTTTTGACAGTGAATGAACCATCTTTGGTGCCTAGCCAAATTAGTTTATCTTCAATACCCGAGGAGCTAATGGGAATTTTTAGTATCATTGCAGCTGTGTCTGAATCAAAAGCATCTGAGATCAAGCCTCTATCCCATTGCTTAGTCTCACTGTTAATCAGCCTTTCCACTTTATCATCTTATTGAAGAATCTGTACTGGAGATTGGACCATGTATGTAGTAGGTTGAGGCAGCCATTTGTCCTTCCATATTCTGGTTCTATAACCATTTCCAATACGCCACAAAGAGCCTTTAACCAGCAGTCCCTTTGCTGCACAGAAGCTTCTCCATATGAAGGATGACCTGTTTCCCACCTTGGCTTGGAAGAAGTCATGTTGTGGATGATACTTCATTTTCAGGACTTGAGTAGTTAGAGAGTTTGGGTATTGAACAAGTCTCCACCCTTGCTTTGCCAGCAATGCCAAATTAAAAACCTCAAGGTCTTTAAACCCGAGCCCTCCTGTAGCTTTCGATCTTCCCATCTGACCCCAAGACACCCAGTGCACTTTTCTTTCATTTTGTAGATGGCCCCACCAGAATTGCTGCATGATTCTGTTAATATCACTTAGCAAGGATTTGGGCATTTTGAAGACCCCCATGCAATAAGTTGGGAGGGCCTATACCACAGCCTTAAGAAGTATTTCCTTGCCTGCATGAGAGAGGAATTTATTTTTCCAATTTCCTACTCTTGATTTGATTCTATCGATGAGCATCACTCTATTTATAAACACAGCACAACTGAATAAAGAAAATAATCAACTTGTTGGTTTCATCCATTTCATGTGGATCTTTATTATATAATTAACATGTAACATGATTAACTTTGTTATAGACACACTGGAGATGAAGAAAGAGAGATAATATTCCTTATTTTGAGTTTTATGATCATTTCTAATCATAGTGTTAGCTGTAGTTTAGATAGTGAAATGAGATATTGAGATGGTTTTATATTAAAATTGAAAGTTAAATAAAATATTATTAGAATATTATTTTTAAATATTATTATTGTTCTGATATTTGAAAAATTTGAATTGTTTATTATATTTTGGATAAAAATTTGAGAAAGTTCTAATGATGAGATGAGATGAAATGAAACCGTTTCTATATCCAAACTAAGCATTAATGTATTATATTTGGAAAATGCTGCTCTTACTGTTGAGGGCTCCTGTTGAGATTTTTTTTTTTTTTTTATCTTTTTAAATTTCTTTTTATTTAGTGATTAAGGAAGTATTTTTAATAATGTTGTGAATTATTTATTTGTTTGATAAAAAAGTGTAAAAAATGTAGCTAAATGAAGCCCCAGGTGTAGCTATAGAGCCGCCCATTATATTTTAGATATGGTATATTAATTATTGTGACTGAAAATAATAAAATTTAGGATGAAAGGTTGTCTATATTACTCATAGAGAAGAAACGCGTGATTAATGTTTAATAACTTTAATGTTGATGGTTTGATGATCAATGGGATGACACATGATAGCACCAACCAAAAAATACATAAAATAAATAAATAGAATCGAAGATGACACGTGTGAGCTAGATCTCAATAATTGATTATATATTTCAGATAAGGACTTAATAAAGAGAAGAAGATTAGATTTGTTAACGTCTAAAATCGCACAAGAGATAAAAAACTTCTTAGGATACTCTTTGCGTTTATCTATATATTAAATAATAAATAAATAAATAAAAATAAAGAAAAACATATGAATTTATGTGATTAGATATTCCGATGGCTCTTTTCTCCCTTTCCATTTGTTGCGTGATTTTAAGCATTAATAAGATTAGACAATGAATTAAGGAAAAGCAAATCCAACTTGGGGAACATAGCTCTATACAGGACAAGAAAAGTCGTCCATCATGCAAAATCGTAGAGAGGGAGAGCCCTCACGGGGAATCAGTCCAAGGGCTGCCAAAACAAAATAATCATGTGGTCCCAAGATAATGAATTTCATTGATTGATGGATATCGGTGTGTGGTTTAGAGAAATGAAGCATTTAATTTACTTTGAAGATAACAAGCATGGATCAGCGTCGTCGAAATAATCGCATTGACCTTTTTATCGTTTTCTTTGCCTCTGATATTGGATTAGACTAATGGAAGTTTGCCAGCGAAAGGCACTTTATACACAAGATTAGGAAAACTACTTTGTCTTATTGCCATGGGCGATGGATTTTCTTGGAATGGCCTTTCTAGCGGAGTGTAAAAAGTCAAAAGCTGTGCCACCTATCTATACTGACAGGCTAATATAAATATAAATACATATACTGTAGAGTAATTTCTTTATAATGCAGGTATTTGCAGGAGAAAAGTATTTAGATCGGTTTTATTATAAAGATAAGTTTATAAACTAAGTGATGTGGTTTCTTTTATCATGAATACTACTTATCATTTCACATTATATATTTTATATATTTTAATATTATTTTATTTTATTTTATACTTATTAAATTAATTGAGTTATTCTATTTTTTTTTATATATATATACCAAATATTTGTTATAGAAAAAAAATTAAAATAGATATGATGTGTAATGTGTGAGAATGATAAATAAAATTATATATGTCTCATCTATGTACTATCCAAATGTCTCATAAGTTTATCCTTATTGAATGTGAGTTTATGGTACAATGGGTTCCTATTTGTTCTTTGGTCTTCTACAATATTTGCCTTAGAATGAAACTTAGAAACTAAAGGTGGTATAAGATAATCTTTCAAATGTTGTTTTTGGATCTTATCGGCGAAGATAAAGGTTTCTATGGTTATGTCTAAAGTCTTATATTTGAGAGAGACCAAAGTATTGATAAGATTACAAAGATAATGATTTTGATAGAAACCACCTTAAACTGTTTGTGGTGCAGGAGTCTTTATTTATAGTCAATGATTTACAATTGGTAAATGTATAAATTGAATGCCATTAATGCCTTTTGCTGTACAATTCATATATAGGACAAATCCTACATCATAATTTTAGCTATATGCCATTTTGTCATTATTTCTATGTTTTGGTTCGTCGTGATTATCTCCACAATTATCTCCAATAACCCCCCGCAAGACTAGCGTGGGAGCTCACACGTGAAACTTGGATTGAAATAGATTAGACACTGGTCAAGAGGGATTTTTAGTGAAGATATGCGCAATCTAGAGATTAGAGGGAACATGATAAATCTACAAAACGCCACTGCATACTAATTCACGAACAAAATGATAATCAAGGTCAATGTGGTTAGACCTCTTTTGTGAAATTGGATTTTGTGTCATGAATATAGCACTTTTATTGTCACACAACAAGATAGGTGGTGTTGGTGGTGGTATGTGCAAATCACGAAGGAGGTGCAGGAGCCACTTGACTTCAGTGGCAGTGAATGCTAGAGCTTGATACTCGGATTCTGTACTGGATTGAGAAACAGTAGGTTGCTTTTTAGCACTCTAGGAAACCAAATTTTCACCAAGAAAGATAACATTGCCAGAAGTGGATCATTGTGTGTCCAGGCAACCAGCCCAAACAGCATTGGAATAGGCAAAGATATCAAATTGGTTGCTTGGACTTATAAAGCGCTCGAATTGCATCGTTCCTTTAATATATCAGAGGATACTTTTTACAGCTTAAAAGTGATATGTAGTCAGATCATGCATAAATTGGCTAATAGAATTAACAGCATGGGTAATATCAGGTCTTATAATTGTGAGATATTGCAAAGCTCCAACTAGAACGATAGTGTGTAGGAGAATGGAAGGCAATACCAATTTCACTTAACTGCTGCGAGACAACCATTGGGGTAGCAATGGATTTACAATCAAGCAACTCAGCCTAAAAAAGGATATCCCGAGCATACTTCATATGGCTAAGAAATAAGCCAGAGTTATCTCGATGTACTTCAAGACCCAAAAAATAATGAAGGGGCCCGAGATCCTTCATAGAAAATTCTGATCTATATTTCATGATGAAGAGATCAAGAAGGTCCACATCGTTACCTGTGAATATCATCAACATAGGAAAAAAAAAATTATGCCCTTAATCGTGGAGTGAACAAAGAGACTAAAGTCAACCTTGTTGCATATAAAGCCGAGTTTGAGTAAAAAGGTGCTTGCTTCAAACCATGGATTGCCTTTTGGAGGTGACAAACAGAATTTGAACAATAAGGATCAATATAGCCCGATGGTTGTTTCATATAAACCTCCTCCTGTAAAAAACCATGTAAGAATGCATTTTTGATATCTACTTGATGAAAAGGCTAGCTGCGAGATATTGCAATAGACAGAACGATACGAACTGTAGATGCCTTAATAAAGAGACTGAATGTGTCATGAAAATCAAGACCATAAAGTTGTGTATAGCCCTCTGCCACAAGATGAGCTTTATACTGATCAACAGAACCATCGGAGTGATATTTGATGCAGAAAACCCGCTTGTAGCCAACCACATTTTTATCTAGTGGTTGGGGCATGTGTTTCCATGTGTTATTGAGAGTAAGAGGCCAAATTTTGTAATCCATGACAACAATCCATTTTGAGCATTTGGCTGCACTTTTAAAACCCTTTGGCTCCTTCATTGCGAGTAATGAGAACAACAGTGAAGAATGCGGAACTTCATAAACATAATTATAAGTCTTGGACTCAAAGATACCAGCCTTACCATGGGTGACCATGGAATGATCATTTTGTACAAGTGCAGAAGCAATGATTGGGGAGGCATTGAAAGAGATGCAATAGCATGAGATGAGTTAGGAGCTACCACAGGTGTGGGAGAAGCCTCAGTAGGCAAAGACACAACTGAGCTTTGAATGGGGCACAGTTCCGGGCGCAAGGCACACAAAACTTAGGCATAGTTGATTGTAGCAATGAAAGAGAACCTACAAAAGAGTGTGTAACGTGCAATAGAGATGCTATGGGGGAAGAGTCAGAAAAAGAAATATAATCTGATGGTGAAGTATTATGCTTTAAATTGGATGAGAAAAAAGGAAAACTACTTTTGTCAATCCAAGCATGTTGAGTTACAAAAACTCTATGGGAGATGAGATCAAGACAACGAAAACCATTGTAAGAGTTATTGTAACCAAGAAAGATGCAAGGTAGACTATGTGGCTCAAATTTATGTTGAGCATAATCTCTTAAATAAGGAGAGCACAAGCATCCAAAGGGATGAGAAAGAGCCTATCTAGGTGACTTACCATACAAAACTTCAAATGGGGAAATCCCATGTAGAACAGGTGTAGGCAATCGATTAATCGTGAAATAGCCGTGTTGAAGGCTTCAACCCAAAGACTTAGGGGGGCATGAGCATGGAAAAGCATGGTGAGGCCAGTTTTGGTAATATGTCAATGTTTTCTTTTTGCATGGCCATTTTGAGAGGAGGTATAGGGACAAGAAATTTGATGATATATACTGGATTTACTTAAGTGGGATTTAAACCACATACTTGTAAACTCACCACCTCTATCACTTCGCAAAGCTTTTATTTTAGCCGATAATTGATTTTCAACGAATGCTTAGAAACGTAAGAAAGTGTCATAAAAATCGGCTTTATTCTTTAAAGGATATATCAAAGTGAAACGTGAATGGTCATCAGTAAAAATGATGTAATAACGATAACTAGAAATATATGCTACGGGAGTGGGACCCCATAAATCACAATGGACAAGGCCTAATATAGAGGGGGATCGCTTCTCACTTATAGAAAATGGAAGTTTATGACTCTTAGCTTTTTGACAACTTGCGCATAAAGTTGGATTAGGCAAAATGGAAGTGAGAGATAAATGACTCATCTTATTAAGCATTGTAATTATTTTTGGGGATACATGGCCTAAACGTGTGTGCCAAATATCAAATGAAGCACGCAAGTTGTGTTTGTGGAGGATGGAGGAAAAAGCACGGTGTCCACACTGCAGCACATAAAGACCATGAACACGTTTACCACTTGCCACCGCCTTTCTTGTTTGAAGGTTCTATATGAGGAATTCATTGTCAGTAAAAGAAAGTGAGTAAGGAAAATCAGATGTGAGTTTACTAACAGACAACAGATTTTTGGTTAAATCGGGAACAACCAACACATCAAGTAAATTGAGAGATAGAATAGGAGAAGAAGAATCAGTATGAGAAATGGATAGGGAGGTTCCATTGCTAACAATAACCATGTCCTTACCATTATATGGCTCTACCTTGTCAAGGAGAGTCACTGTGACGCCTCCAAATCCCCACGCACGGACACGGGAAAATCGAGATGTCCGGATGGTGACATCATAGGTCACCACCCTATCAACGAGTGTCAAGTGTGTGTATAAGCAACAAATGTGCACGAAGAAACACGCAGCGGATAGCAAAGTCATAACTAAGTACCAGAATTTTTCATTGTTTAATACAAATCTGTTCAAAACATACATAATAAAATATTACAAACTACAAATATAGTTTCAAATCCAACAACATGGCATAAACTTCAACTTAGTACTTCGGCGGAGCCGCCTCCTCAGGCTCAGCCTCCTCCTCCTCCTCGATCTCTGCACCAAAATCTACGGTACCAAAAATAGTGCCGCAGGTAAGTAAGATCCAAACACCACTAGATAAAACCATAATAAACTCCATAATATGCATGAAAGAATGCAAATGCTCATATCCCATAAAAAAAAAAAAAAAGCACATTTTCCACACACGCCAAAATCCCATTTTGGCCCAGAACACAACCTTTAAACATAACCTTGCCATCATCCTCGATAATGGCCCAAAAACCAAACCATCAGAGCACTGTAGGCGGGAATCGTAGGCGGGACTACCACCATCCCTGCTCACCACTGTCCCTTCGTGTGCATCGTAGGCGGGAATCACAGACGGGATTCTATCACCATCCTTACGCCGCGTGCACCGTAGGCGGGATTCTACCACCGTCCCTGTTTACCACCATCCCTACGCCGCGTGCCTCTGATTCAAACCAGTCAGTCCAAACGTTCACATATTCCATAAATCATTTCTCACTTACAAGTCCAGTTTTTATTTTACAAACACATGTACATGCATGCAACTACACGAAAACCCAGTTTTTCCTTTTTTAAACATGAACATGTGTGCACTATACAATGCAAACATCAAGGCACAAACCAACCAACCAATCACAAACAGCCAAACCAATCAACTCCGTCCTTAATCTATCCGATCCCCGAACTCCTCGGACTCAGTCCGGAATCAACCAACCAACTAGATAATTTATTGTAAGAGAAAAATATATTTAAATCTAAAACTAGAGTTTGAAAAATACTTACAGTGCTATACGGTATTTTTTGAAAGCTCGCGGCGTTGCAAACGGCGGATGAAAAGCAACGTAACAGTGTAATTTACAGTGTGGCCGTGGGTAATAAATTACCCACTTTCGAATGGGGATAAACCAAGACATGAAATTGATAGGGAAGGATCTTGAGATGTTTATGAAGCTAAAGGAAGTGAGTTTTGGCCGTGGGTGGCGATGGAAACAGCGGTGGAAGGCCAAAAAGGGGCTGAACGGAGTTGAGCTCATGGGAGCTACTCCGGCAACGAATCGAGGCCAAAAATGGGTGGGTTAGGTCGGCAAAAGGTAGAGGAAGAAGCTGTGAAGAGGTGGTGGCCGGAGGTGGAGCGACGATACCGAAATCTGCAAGAATCCGTGTGGCTTAGAAGGGGCGTAGGGGGCTAACGGCTGGCCGGATGGGGGAGATATTTGGTGGGGTGGTGCACTGGCCGGAGGGGGATCGAATGCTGGTGGCTGTGTCGGCCACGTCAGCCGGCTGCGGCAGGTCTAGGCGGTTAAAGGGCCGCTGACGGGAAGGAGAAAGGGAAGAGGGGTAGCGCGCGGGGAGGGAGAAGGAGAAAGAAGAAGAAGAAAAAAGAAAAAGAAAGAAAAAGGAAAAAGAAAAAAGAAAAAAAAAAGAAAAGAAAAAAAAAAGATGAGGGAAAGAAATGAGGTCTAGTCCTCAATCCGAAAGTCCAAAAACTGATCTGCCGAAAACGATTTTAAAAATATAAAATGACTAAAATAAATTAAACATCGTATCAAATAAAATAAAAACCAATTTAAAATACAATAATTTAAAATAAAAAAAACTAATATATTAATTAAATTAAAAACAAATCCTTCAGCGAAAATACACGTAAAAACAGGTCATCACAGTCACATATGAAGTCATTTGTGATGATTCTCTAGTATCAGTATACCAATCAGCAATATCATCATCAATTGAGCAATGTGCAAGTGATTCCACAAGATTGGCATGGGCATCAGTTTTGGTGTAGTGTTCATGGCAATGAGAGGCATAATGCCCTTCCTCACAACATATTTGACAGAACGGAGGGCGCTTAGGCTTGTTACAATTGCCTCATTTGGACTGCCCGCCTTTATAGCTATTTTTTTAGTAGTATTTTTCACCTTACCAATACGATTGGAATTGCAAATGGAGTGGAAACACCATAAGCTAAGACACTACTTGCAGATTGATCAATAGGCTTGCAAAAAAGGTCAAAGCTTTATGCTTTAGGAACAATATCCTTGAAACTTGGTAGAGGAGTTAGTGAGAGTTGAGTGGTAGAAAAAGTGGAGAATTCATGGCCTAAACCACGTAAATACCAGTAAACTTTATCAATGTCGTCCACTAGACGTCCCCTTGTAGAAAGTTAATCACAATGAGCCTTGAAGACTCGAGAATAATCTCCAATACTACGAGAACCACACTTTATTAACTGAAGTTCATCTTTCAAGGGCACACCAGATTCCCCTAGAAGTGGTGAGACAGATTACTTCAGATAGAGCTTCTTCCATGAGAGAAGAAACAAGTAAATTGATGACTAGCTGGTCAGTTTGCTTCCATTCATCTTGCTGCAATGTTGACTTTGTGGAACCAGCAACAGATTGAGGCAATTGTGTGGTACCATCAATGTAACCATAGAGCCCTTGATATTGCAGGAGAGGAACCACTTGACTGTGCCAAAGGAGAAAGTTATATGATGAAAGCTTAATAGTGACCATGTGTACCATGGTGTTGAAGGAAAGGGTTGTGAAGGAAGAAGAGGAGGAGGTATTGACAACCTAGCTTTGATACCATGATAGGATTACAAAAATAATGATTTTGGTAAAAACTACCTTAAACTGCTTGTGGGGCGAGTCTTTATTTATAGTGAATGCTTTACAATTGGTAAATGTATAAATTGAATGCCATTAATGGATTTTGCTATACAGTCCATATATAGGACAAATCCTACACCATAATTTTAGCTATATGCCATTTTGTCATTGTTTCCATGTTTTGCTCATTCATGATTAACTCCACGATGCTCTCCACAATTATCTCAAATTAGTATTTTCATGAAGGAGGCAACTTGTCAGTCGAACAAGTAACTTGGAGACATTTGGTAATATACCCATTTCCCATTAGCCTAATTTGCGATAAAACATATAGTTAACTCATAGGCTTGCTCTACAACGTATTCGAAATCATTCATCTTAAAACCAAGAAATTGGCTTGCAAGGTACTTCTATTATGCCATCTTGTACAACATACTTATTTTCAAGAACAATCTAAATCTCTTTATTATTTTTAATGTGTAGGTAAACATAAAACAATGTATCACTTAAATGACTTAAAATCCTACGTCATCTATACAAATTATCTTGTCATCTTTTCTTACCAACACTTAAATTTAATCTTCCAAATTTTTTGGGTGCAATATGTTCATTAGAAGTCAAGGTGACAAAAAATTAATTAACACCCGTAGGGCATGTCTAGAAACTATGAAAATTTTAAAAATTCCTAAAAGTTCTCATAATTCCATTCTCAAATATAATTCAAATACAAAACACTTTTAAATTTCAAAATTTCAATTTTTTTCAAAAATCATTATCTAATCAATATTCAAGCACAAAAATCAATGCAACTTTTATAAACCTAAAAAATAATATTTAAATAATTTTTTAACTTTATACTATTTTTAATCTAATCATTAAAATTCTTCGTTTGTTTTTGTAGATGAGACGAGATGAGATTGTTAGCTATTAGAATGAAGATGAGGCTATTGTTGAATGGTGTTGAGAGAGAAGGAGATGGATTCAGAGAAAATGCAACGTAATGAAAGAAAATGTGCTACTGATATAAATTATCATAAGTTCACAAAGTCACTAGGGTTCTTCAAGGGACCCAAAACCTCCAAAGAGAGTCCAAAATATAAATATGACAAAAACTACGCTCCCACTCCCCTGACTTACCTCTTATTCCACTATTCTGACATTGCATAACCGAATGGTGCAGGACAAAGGACAATGCATAATGGAAGAAAACACAACACAGCATTTCAGGACTTGAAAGGTGCATTTTACATTCATAGAACTTAAAAAAAAAAAGGACAGAAACGTAAATGACACATAAATCAATAAAATATAGACAAAAGAATGTAGAACTTAGAGGTTACAATAAATAATCCTTCTAGCAGCATTGTTTAGGAGGACCCTTGTACACAACGTTTAGAGTTCTACTTACTTCCTTCGACATCTTTGATCTTCTCAGTACATTCAGTTCAAAGTTCCAATCTTGAAGATCCCTATCCTCTCTCAGCCATAGAGAACCCTAACAAACAGCCCCCCTTAAATCATTTTGTCCACAAGGTGGGGGTAGGGCCTTCGTAGACACCATAGCAACTCCCAGCTGTTATCTTCGTCAGTGGTGCTAGACCACTTAACTAGGACTTCAGTCATGGCTCGATCTCCTTGCCGCTTCAATCTTCTATCGACGATGGCTTTGGGCTTAGGTAATATTTCACCGTGTGGATCCACTGGGGGTAAGGTAGCTAACAGCTGAATCTGAGCTCCCACTTTCTTTTTTAGCGTAGAAATGTGAAAGGTGGGATGGAGCCTCAGCGATTGGGATAGATCTAGACAGTATGCGACGGTGCCAACCCTCTGCAGTACCTTGAATGGTCCATAATACCTGGGAGGGAGCTTGAGATTCTTGCGGTTCACCAAAAATGGAATCTTCTGCTTGAAATTCCATTTTTGATCTACATTTATATGCATACAACTTCATGCGCTGTTGGGCTGCATTTAAATTTTCTTTGAGAATTTCTATAATCTATTGCCTGTCCCAAAGCAATAGATCCACTTCTAGGCTAGCTGAGGTACCAGGGATATAGGAAATTAGTGAGGGTGGAGGGTAGCCATAGAGTGCCTGAAAAGGGGTCAATTTGGTGGCTGAGTGGTATGAAGTGTTGTACCAGTATTCAGCTAGGGTTAGCCAGTGTGTCTGTCGGTTTGGTTTTTGGCTTGTGTAACACCTGAGATAGGACTCAAGGCATTTATTGAGAGCCTCTATGTGGCCGTCACTCTAAGGGTGATAGCCTGAACTAAACTGTAGTGTTGAGCCCTACAGCGTAAACAATGCTTTCCAAAAAGAACTGATGAAAATGGGTCCCTGTTAAACGGATTTAGGTAATCCATGGAGTCTAAAGATGTTGTCTATAAATAGCCCAGCCACTGTACATGCCATATATGGGTGGGTGAGGGCAATGAAGTGAATGAATTTGGTGAACCTGTCCACTACCACCATAATTACATATTGGCCCTTAGATTTGGGTAAACCTTCAAGGAAGTCCATAGAAAGGCTTGTCCATGCTTGTTGGGGTATTGGGAGGGGTTGTAATAACCCTACAGGCAGTGTGGTTTCCTATTTGACTTGTTGACACACTTCATATTCTCTTACAAGCCTTTCGATATTTGCCTTCATCCCCTTCCAAATAAAATCTCTTAGCCCTTTGGTATGTCTTCAAGTAACCCGCATGGCCCCCGATTAGGTCATCATGAATAAAGTGCAAGACCTTGGTCTTGAAGGCTAAATCAGTAACTATAAATAATCTCTCAACCCCTGGTGCAATCTGTATCCTGGGCACTCTTCAGTCTTTTCCTGCAGTTTGAAGATCAGTTGTTGTGTTTCAATTGAAGATCAGCTTGCCTTCAACTCATCCACCCACTCGAGTGTTGGAAAGGAAATCATAGCCACTATTTCTTCCATAGTCACCTTCCCTTCCATCTATCTAGATAAGGCATTTACCACTTTATTCTCCTTGCCTTTTTTATAGGCAATCATGAAATGATAGCCCATAAGTTTACTCAACCATTTTTGCTGAGCTTCCGTGCCCACCCTTTATTCTGACAGGAATTTGAGAGCTTGCTGGTTTGTTTTCACTATAAAGGGTCTTCCCAACAAATAAGGCCTCCATTTTTGTACTGCTATGACCAGAGCAAATAATTCCTTTTCGTAAGTCGAAAGGGAAAGAACCCTCCCCTTTAATGCCTTGCTCAAGTACACTATGGGGTGTTACAACTGCCCCAGTCCCTTCCCACTCCCATCACACTCCACTGTAAAGGGCTGGGAGAAATCAGGTAGTCAAAGTATTGGGGGCTGTGTTACAGCTTGCTTTAAATCTTGGAAAGCCTTTTGAGCTGCCGGAGTCCAGTCAAAGGAATTCTTCCCCAACAACTATGTAAAGGGGGCTGCAATGGCTCCATAATGCCTAATGAACTTGCGGTAATAACCTGTTAAGCCTATGAAACCTCTTAGGGACTTGACATTCTTCAGTTTAGGCCATTCTAACATGGCTTGTATTTTTGAGAAATCTGCTTTTACTCCTTCAGCCGTGATAACATGGCCCAAGTAGTCAACTTCCAGCAGGCACTCCAAACCTACACTTTGAGAACTTAGCAAACAATTTATGTTATTGCAAAATCTTCAGTTCCTTTTTCACATGAGCCAAATGCGCAGTCCAGCAGCCACTACATATCAGTATGTCATAAATAAATAAAAAATAAAAATAAAAGTAAAAAACCAAAACAAACTTCCTTAGGATGGGTTGGAAGATTTCATTTATTAGCTCTTGGAATGTCAATGGAGCATTTGTTAGGCCAAAAGGCATCACGAGGAATTCGTAATGACCCTCTTGAGTCCTAAAAGCCATTTTAGGGATATCTTCCTCCGCCACCTCTATTTGATGATATCCAGATCTTAGTTCCAGCTTCGAGAATACCATAGCCCCATGCAATTCATCTAATAACTCATCTATCATGGGTATAGAAAACTTATCTTTCACAATTTCCTTGTTTAATGCTCGGTATTCGACAAATAGGCGCCAACTTCTATTGGCTTTGCGAACATGCAATACTAGTAATGAGAAGAGGTTGTAAATATGCCTTATAACTCTTGTTTGTAGTAGCTTGGATATAATTTTTTCAATTTCATTCTTTTGGTAGTGAGGGTAGAGGTAAGGTCTGGTGGAAATTGGTGGGGTTCCCTCTTTAAAGATTATTTTGTGGTCTTTACTACATGGAGGGGGTAGGCCTTGTGGTGTGTCAAAAACTTGTTTGAATGGGTTAGGATGGTTTTAATGTCGGGGTGGGCTCTTTGGAACTCGGTTTTGAGGTTCAAATCAGCACCTTGCACTACTTGCAACTGTATCCATAAACCTTGGCCATGGTTTATAGAGTGGAGTATAGTTTTACTACCACCCTCTAATGTCAACCCTCCTAGCTTTAAACCTCTCAAGAGTACCCTTTCATTAGCCCCTTCAAACTCCATTGTCAGTTTTGCAAAATCCCATATGATGGGACCAAGTGTTTTCAACCAAGCCACTCCCAAAACAATATCACAACCATACAATTTAGGCAAATAAAAAGAAGTGGTAATAAGTGTAGCTTGCAATTTGAAGGTTATTTCCCTACACTAGCCTTCTCCTTGGATGACCTCTCTGTTTACAATCTTCACCGAAACTGGCTTTGTAGATAGCACAGATAGGTTAGCCTTCTTGGATATCCAAGAATCCATAAAGTTGCTTGTGCTACCTAAATCTATCAATACAACTACTGTTTCCCCCCTTAGACTACCAGGAGTCTTTGGGAGGTTGGGGTTCCACTTATTGCACTCAAAGAGATTTTTGCCTCATCATATTTTAAGGTTGGTTGTTTTAGTTGAAATATTGCATATTTAAATCTATAAAGTTGAAATATTTTATATATTTTAATTGCTTCGTGATATTATTATTTGTTTTAGATGAAAAAATAGTTAATAGGTATAAATTTGAGTTGTGATTTAAATTGGTGAATATCATGGTTTATACTTCAATTTATAACCTCTGATTTAATTGAGCAATATTTCTTCACATGAACAATGTTTTTGTTGATATTTTATTTTTACTTTTTAATTTATTTTTAGTTTTCTATTTTTCTGGTGTGTTGTTTCTTTTCCTTATTTTTATTTTTTCTTTGATTTTATAGTTTTGAATTCCAGTCTTTGGATAAAATGCACGTAGTTTTAGCACATGACCGGTTGGATTTTGGGCAGGAAGTCAAAGGGGAACCACATGCAAACTTTGGGACCCACTTATTATTTTATGGAAGCACAAGCACACACACGGCAACTTTGAAAACATGCAGAGCTTTTCAACCCAAGCACATAGGACGAGGCTTTTTGTCTGGAACGTATAAACAAGGAACCTCACACAAGCAAAGCAGCAGTCTTTTGGGAGTCAGACGGATGAAAGGGGAGAGTTATATAGGGGCTTTCCACACGTAGAAATGTTGGGAAGTGCATACACACACATGGCAATTGCATTTCAACCATCAAGCACGTGAAAAATGTACTTGCAGCGCATGTTTTGACCATCATGCAACACATAAACCAGAAATGTTTTGAGGGAAATCAGCTTGGGATCGACGTGAGATGCAGCAGGCTTTGAAACGAAAAAAGAAAAGGCTAACATTTTAATGTGCCGAGGATAGACCTACATAGACAGCATTTTTGGGGAGTGATCAATGGAGAAACATAGGAAAGACGGGGTGGACTTCACAGAAAAAAGGGGCAGAAATTATTTTGTGAGAAAAAGGATAGTTGGAACTGAAAATGGGGGACGGAGGCATGAACAAAAAAGAGGACTTAGTGAATGGAGTGGAGCTAGTTTATAGGCTTTGTTTTTAGAGAAGAAAACAGGGCTGCACTTTTGATGAAGAGGAGTTGGGGGACGCTCTGTTCTTGCTTGGTGACAGCATTTTGTGAGAGATTTTTATTTTATGTTTTTCATTGAGAGTGAGAAACAGCAGGGCTGCTATACTTTTTCCTGGCCAAGCGATAGAGACGCTAAGATGTTACTGCAACTGGTGAGCAGGAGAGACTAGAGAGAGAAAACAA
Organism: Carya illinoinensis; assembly: GCF_018687715.1. Lineage (NCBI taxonomy): Eukaryota > Viridiplantae > Streptophyta > Magnoliopsida > Fagales > Juglandaceae > Carya > Carya illinoinensis. Next base: position 32,480,626 of record NC_056760.1, read on the forward strand.
AGGGGTGGAGAGTTATGGACTGGTTATGGGAGTTGAAACGTAAATGAAAAAATAAAAAAAGGAAGGCAATGACTCGGAAGAAAAATAAAGACTCCCATTCATTTTCCCTTTCGTCCGAGTTTGAAGCTTATGGGAGGTTCAGGCTTCCGTTTGAAGCTTGGAACGCAGCAATGAGAGAAAGAGAGGCGGGGTGCTTTTTTGGTTGTATTTTCTCCACTTTTGTTCTATGCATTATGTTGTTTTCTAGTGTTTGATTGGTGTGTTTTATTTTAGTTTTTTTTTTTTATGGAGAATATTTTTGTGATTTTCATAACTCTTGTGATGAACATAGTTAGCTAAATTCTCATACTAAGGTTAGAGGTGAAATTTATTGATTTAAACATTCTTTTTAGATTAATGTAGAATTCATTTTGTGAGCTTAATCGATTGACAGATTTTATTATTGGATATTTTGATTGTCTATATATTTATCTTGATTTATTGTGATTTCAAATACAGTGAATGCTTGAAAAAATTCCTATTATATTCAAATGAGTTTATTAATGTTATAATCATCAATCGTTTATACTTAATTATTAGTGATTATTTTTCTTGACCTTAAATGTTAAATCTTCCAATTAAACAGAATCATTATTCGAGTTTAATTGAAATATATCGATCGGAAATAATATTCTAAATTATTAGACAGATCCTCGAAACCTTAGTCGTTCTCCATATCAACTTATTTTATCATTTTAGTTTTATTCTGTTACTTTAAAAATCGTCATCTTAGTAATTTTTTCTTCCATTTGATTGCACGTTCTTTTTAGTAATTTCTTTTTAGTGTTTGAGTTTATTTTCCTTATCATATAAGTCAATCCCTATGGTTTTGACCCTGTTAGGTACTACAATATCTGTATACTTGTAGGTAAAACTACACTAAATTTTTGGTTCACTAATTTGAGTCAAAGTTTAGGCGCAACATTGGTTTTGGCTCCTCATTTTCCCTTTCACACTCTGTATCTTCTCCTTGGCCAGCTTCAACAAATTCCTCTACCGTTTGCAATAGGTAAACCTTTGGAGATTTACACTAATGCGTGGGGCTCCATTTCTCTTTACAATGATAGCAAAGTCCCTTACGATATTCCTCATCCATTGTAGTGGAGAATAGTTTTTTGTTAGGCGGCACATACTTCACCATTTTATTGCTTCTGCTTGTTTCACTATATTGTCCCATGGCATTGGAACCAGTTCCCCATGAAGAAAATGGCTTGTCTATGTGGGGTTTAATGTATCACTTTTCTGAAGAGAGCATGTATTCTTCCTATATTTTTGCTAATCCAAATTCAGCACTCAAGTTAATAGGATTTAGCATTTTAATAGGTAAGCAGATTTTATCGTTCAGCCCATTTAGGAAATGATTGAGCTGAAATATTGCATATTTTATATATTTAGAATCAATATATTTTATTTATTTTATTATATTATTATTGGTTTTAGATATGAAAAATAGTTAAGATTCATAAATTTAAGTTGTGATTTAAATTGGTTAATAGCATGATTTATATTTAATTTTATAACTTGTGATTTAATTAGACCATATATTTTTTTTTCACATGCATAATACATATTTTTTATTTTATTCTCCATTTTCATTTTTTCTGATTTCTATTTTTTTATGTAAATAGATGAAACGTGTGGGTTGAAAAATATAAAAGTAAAAGAAAAAATTGGCTGGCAGAAAGAAAACGGCATCTCATTTTTGAACGGGTTAAAGGAGTTGGTGTCTTTTGGTTTTACGCTCCATGCAGGCCCGAGTCTTTTGGGTTTTACGGAAGCAACTTACGCGAGTTTTTCTATAAAAAAACGCATGCATGCAAGAGGTCTTTGGTTTATTATTAGACGCACGGGACCTGAATTCTAATTCCTTTTTTTTTGGTTTAGAAGGCACGCCGCACGGGACAAAAAGGGGAAATTCTTTTCGCTTTAAAGTAGAAGGCACGCTGCACGGATTGGGGAGATTATTCGTATTGGGTCTTTGACGCACGAAGGCAAGATATATATATATATATATATATAGAAAAATTTTATGTACAGTCATTTTTACGGACTTCTTTGTGCACTCCAGTGATATGATTGGTTGTGTATTAAAAAAAAATTAATCCAGCCAATCATATCAGTAGAGTGCACAGAGAGTGCGCAAAAATAACTGTACGTAGCATTACTCATATATATATATATATTTTCTTCTTTGGTTCTTGACACTCCAGTGCCGCCCTTGAAGAATTCCTCTGGGTCCAACATCCTCCTTTAGCTCCACTGCTTTCCATTTCTATCTTTATTTATTTAACTTCTTATTTTTATTTTTTTATTTTTATTTAATTTCAATTTAAAGTTTATAGTATATTTTTTTATATTTTTAAGTTAAAATCATTTGATTTTGGATATTTTCTTTTCAATATGTTTAAGTTTGATGTTATTATTTTTCTTTTTTTTTTTAAGCTTTTATTTAGCAGTAATTACAATTGTTATAGATTGATTTTGAGAATTTGTGATTTGAACCCTAGAATCTTGAAATAAGACATATGTAGGCTGGACATCTCAAGTCAAATTATTCTAGACTAATCCTTATGACTAAAAAAATAAGTCATTTTAATTAAATAAACAAATCTAAAGCCTTCAATAACGATAGGCCCAGACCATGTCTTCCATAACTTGTTGTATCACATGAATAAAATTGAATTTTTTTCCTTTAAACCCATCTTAAATGTTAGGCTTTTATTAGACACATCCCAAGTGGATTGTACTAATTTTTGCATTGATTCCTTACTCTTTCTAGCTCTTGATCCTGTAATTGCCCTATCTGAAATTTGTAAAGGATCTCTAAGGCTTGGTCCACTTTAGGGCCTATCACTTTTCAATTTTCAATTCGTATTTTGTCAATTACTTTTTAATCTAGTTTAATTCTTGCTTTGTTTTATTACTCTCTTAGTTCTATTGCATTTTAGTTTGATTAAATATTAATTAGGATTTAAATAATTTCAATTTTATTATTTAATTTTTAGATTAATGAAGATTGTTTAGCTTAGTTGATTCCTTAGTTGTTAATTTAAATTTGTTAGTCTTTTACATTTCATTTCGACTATCAAAAATTCAAAAATATGAACCTAATTTATGACTAGTTCATTTGTTATTTTTGTTGTACTCTTCTATTCAATGTATATACCACCACTTTTATTTGTGAAATTTTTCACCATTTTATACAAGTTTGAATTTAAACAACTTTCTCCGATGAGACGATCTAGGAATTTTATTCCTGATTATTACACAACATCCTCCTACAATTGGGATAGCCTTTGTGCTAATCATTTTTTAGTGAGTCAAGAAACAACTTAACTTATGGTGATCCGATAGACCCCTTAAGTGATTACACAATGATTCAAACTAAGAGGAAGAGGTTGAGACCGTGGTTGTTTATTTGAGGCAAGTAAGAGCTTCCATTGGATCATCGTAAGCCGATGGTCCAAAACATAATAGTAAGGCTCTTATAAAAACCTCCCAACCAGTGAATTATCCCGACTCTAAAGTCTCTTCGTACCATACTAATGCTTCTCCTTCCATGTGGTAAGAGGCTATTAAAAGCCTCTGGGCTAGGTTTGTTTGGTGAATCTCAAAATATGGTGTTGCCTTAAAATATCCACCTTGTTGGATTATCCCCATCAAAGTGAGGGAAATCAATTCAAACACCGCTCTATTAAAAACTCCTCTATCATGCATTTGGTCACCCTCAAAACCCACTTGGAGGTCTCCATTCATATTGTTATTTTGATTAGCCATGAAAGTTCTCATCATATTAGTAAACTGGTCTAACGTGTTAGTCACTATTTTCAAGTTGTCTTCAAGGAAGTCTACTTGCCTTTGGAGTCCATCTTGCTGCTATATGGAACGTGTACCTTCAGCCATTAGGATTGGTGGCTCTGGATACCAAATGTTAGCTGCTGGAATGAAGATGAGGCTATTCTCGAATGGTGGTAAGAGAGAAAAAGATGGATTTAGAGAAAATGCAATATAATGAAGGAAAATGTGCTATTGTCATAAACTGTCATAAGTTCACAGAGTCACTAAAGTTCTTCGAGGGACTCAAAAGCTCCTGAGAGAGTTCAAAATACAAATATGACAAAAACTACACTCCCACTCCCTTGACCTTCTTCTTATTCCACTACTTTGACATTGCATAACTATACGATGCAAGACAAATGACAGTGCATAACGGACGAAAACACAACACAACGTTTCAGGACTTGAAACTGTGTGTTTTACATTGACAGAACTTAAAAAAAGGATAGAAACATAAATGACACATAAAGCAATAAAAGATAGATAAAAAAAACACCACATTGAGAGGCTGCAGTAAATAATCCTTCCAGTGGCGTCGTTTAGGACGGCCATCGTATGCACCGTTTAGAGTTCCTCTCTCAAGTGTAGGGAACCCTAACAGAGATGAGATGAATTGAGATAAAAGTTAAAAATTGAATAAAATGTTATTAGAATATACTTTTTGAATATTATTTTTATTTTGGGATTTGAAAAGGTAGATTTGTTTATTTTATTTTGTGTGAGAATTTGAAAAAAATTATAATGATTAGATGCGATATGAATGATTGTGAAAACAAATGAAGTCTAAAAACCAACAGAAACATTCATAGAGGTGCACCACCCTTAAACTACCTTCAAGCGTCCAACCAAGTACACTTAAAATATCGGCAAATACGCTTAATATGGTGGAATTCTAAAGGAATGCCACATTAATTCTCGTATAGGATCAACCCCATCAACCACACCTTCAACTTTGTCACTTCTATCAATATCTACACTATCCCCAATATCGTCACCAGGCTTTTTAAGGGCTGGTTTCTTACGAGCTTGGTTACATGCTCACATGAACTCAACTAAAACAGCAAGATATCGATTGCATGACATATGAGACCGAGTTCACCTTCATATTTTGCACGGAATGTTTTCTTGTAAATTATGTCCAATACCAAGTTAAAAAATGAGTTATCCTTTAAGAATGTTTGGGAAATGAGATGAAATAAAAAAAATTATAAATGATAGTAAAATAGTTTGTGAGTAGTAGTGAAATTATTTGAGTTACGATATTTTATGAAAATTTGAAAAATGAGAGATAAAAAGTTGAAAAAAAATATTATAAAGTTAAAATATTGTTAGAATATAATTTTTTAATATAATTTTTATTTTAAGATTTGAAAAAATTAAATTATTTTTTGTATTTTATTTAAAAGTTTAAAAAAATTATTATGATTAAATAAAAAAAATTAAAAATTTAAATTTAAAAAATATATATTTGATTGATATTTAAACGTTGAGATATGATGGAAGGTATTAGACTAGATGAAACTATCTAATTATCTAAGCGATCCCAAAGATCTCCGCAATTGTGCGGCAGAGTGCTTAAAAGCACGCTTAACCATAAAGCCCAAGAGTCGTGCTGTGGCCCGAAAAAATGTCCCGATAAGGTTAAATGCCTTTTTTTCATATATATTTTTATATTCTTAAACATTTAATAAAAATTTACAATATTATTGCAAAATACCTAATAAAAAGAGAGAGAGAGAAAAAAAATGCTTGTGATCCGAAATGGGACCCAAGCATTTCTCAAACCCCAAAGGTTAAGCACTTCGCTTTTAGTTAAGGAAGCGCATGTTGAAATCAGCAATTTAAGCGCGCGTTTGGTGGTGAGATTTGAATGCATAAATCACGCTTAATTTGTTACCTTTTAATGGGGGAAAAAACATGTTTTTTTATTTGTTTATTTTTCAGTCCTTAAAACCGTGACTTTATAGCTAGGCACCAAAAGAAATGAATATTATAACACGGGTTAATAAAATATAGAATAATCCTAGGGATCACATTAGGACTCCCAGTTTTTTTTTTTTTATTCCTTTTTCTTAGTGATTAAGAAAAAAATGTTTTATATTATTGTGAATTTTTTTATTTTATAAATATATAAAAGTATTAAAAAATTATGTTAAAAAAAACAAAAAAAAATATTTTTTAAGCCTAGCGGGCAGGCGCTCTTAGCAGGAGCTCTTAGTGGTGGCTCTAGCAGGCATATCCCTAAAAAATAGGGATGCAGAATCACCCCCCCATCCCGTTTTATTTTGTTTGAAACTAGATCCTGGTTTGTGACGGGGTATCCATAACTGAATCTTTTTTTTATTTTTTTTTATTTTTTTAAGTATGGTATAAATTGTCTCGAATAGCACTATTAGATATATAAATCTTTCATTGATATAATACTACCGAATTCTTTGAGCTTCAGGTAGGCTTGGAGTTGGGATAAAGAAATGCAAAATGTTATCTCACTTTCTACCGTCCAAACTAAACCCAACCTAATAGTAATGTCAAAATGTGATCAAGATACAATGGCACCATTTGCAATAATAGCAAGAAGCATTTGGCACAGGAGGAATCGGTTTATTTTTTAAAACTCTTTTACTCACCCTAATGCATTGGCCAAGATAGTAAGGAAATCTCTTGAAGAATTTAAAGTTGCACAAGAAAAACCAACAACATGATTGAAGGACATCAATGATGATTAACAGATGACAATCTCCACTTTCAATGATTATCAAAATTAACTAGGATGCAAGTCTAATTGAAGGAAGAGGAAGAGTAGGCTTTGGTCTAGTGGCAAGGGATCATGAAGGCAAAGTATTGGCTACCAAAAAATTCTCAAGACCGAGTTTAATGGATCCTCTACTTACTGAAGGACTAGGTGCTTTATATGCTGCAGATATGACCAATGAACTGGAATATAGATCTATCATAATAGAGAGAGAGTTTCTAATAATTTTAAAGGAATTAGAAGGACAATTAGCTAGATGGGATAGAGTGAGAATTATCGTTAGTGATACCCAAACAGGGCATTCATCTTTAGCTAGTTGGAGGGTCTCACAAGTCAAAAGATTAGGCAAAGTGTATGCCCATAATCTTGCCAAAGATGCAATATCAATTCCAAATGATGTAGTTGATCTGCTTGTTTGTTTAGACAACTTGTCACATGAAACTCCTTGCTAAGTTTTAATGATAGTTGAAGTTAAAAAAAAAAAAAAAAAACTAAGCCCAACCTTATTGGATAACCACCTACCTCAATTGACCGAGCTAATTCGTCTCGAGGAAGAATATAAGAGCCACTTGCACTACAGGCTTAAGTTTGAGAGTTTATACTTTCATGAAAAAATGAAAAGGAAATGAATGGATTGGAATTAATGGAATGAGTATATTGAATGGAAATGACAATAATGAAATGAATAAAATCTTTCTTTTTAAAAACTGTAAAAAGTGTTAAAATTATTAATTTTTTTTAAATCTGGATAATTTAAACTTGATATCATAATTTAAAAAAAAATGCTATAAAAATATATTTTAAAGTTTAAACAGTTTTTTTTGTTAAAAAAAAAGTATTAATAAATTCAGATTAAATCCAGTTACAATCCGGACATTTAAATCTGGTTATAATCTAGATATTTAGATTTATAGTTAAAAAAGGGAAAAAAAATTCAGATATATCTAGATTAAATCCGGTTATCTGCCTAAATTATTTTTGGATTAAACCGAGCAAATAACTGCCTAAGTTATGGCATGATATCCAGATCCGGTTGTACACTCCTAATAAAATAAATTGGATGATTATATACCCTATGATTGCGTTGTATGAGAGTATTTTTTAGTATTCTCCAATATTCTTTGTGTTATTTTGGGCTTTGACTTTAAATGTTAAATTGAGATAAGTAAGAAATCATTTGAATTTAAATGTTTCATAGAATTTTAAAAAATGAGAGGAAAAAAAATTAAATAAAAATATTATAAAGTTAGAATATTATTAGAATATAATTTTTTAATATTATTTTTGTTTTCAAACTAAAAAAATTGAATTATGCTATGTTTTTTTGAAAGGTTTAGAAAAGCTATAATAATTAGATAATGATTAGATAAAAAGTTAAATATTTAAAATAAAAAAAACTATTTATATTTGTATGGTGTTTGAATATTAAGATGAGACTAGATAAAACGAAATGAACAATACTCCTTCGGCCACTTTCCCCTTTTTGGGTAAGTAATGGCAACTCTCCTGCTTTCATTGAGTATCAGCTTTACTTCCGAATGACTTCAAGTGGCACATGTAATGGAATAATTAAAATTACACGATCAGTTAGATGTTGACAACATGCGGTGATAAGAAAGTACAACAAATGGGGTTTTGTACGTTGGAACAGAACGAATTTATGTACAAAATGCACAAGTGATGGTTAGAAGAATTCCATTATATATCTACAAAAACTCCCATTGCCAATAGACCTTCTCTACAATCCCTCCACCACTTTGAACAGCAAGGTGAAGCGTTTCAGACACAGGAGGAACTCCCCAAAGTAATGGCACTGCAACTGTCATTGTTAGCTTCTCGTGCAAACCACCTTTGCTTGCCTTCTCGGCAGCAACAACCTGAACATTACATGATGTTTTCTTGAGACAACAACTAATCCATCATATTCAGAACATAATTTTTGACATACTTTAGGGAGTAATCTGATGTGCAAATTTTATAAAAGCGTAGCTCTCTGTCAAACATGTAATGGAAAATTTAAAACAAAAATACATGGCCCAGAGGCCAGAAAATTTGAGATCCACCATTTTATAGCTAGTGTAGCCATTCAATTTCACCTGAACATCATCTTTGGCAACAAATTTCAAGCACTTTCGTTAAATACATAAATTTGTTGGAACTTGAAAGTGCAGAGATATATTGAAGTCTGAGAGAGTCAAAATCTATTATCAAACGTTTGGGAAACTTATTAAAGAAACAAACCCAACCTGTCAAAACGAGGCCAAAATCCTAATACCATCAATGAATGGAATAAGCCTGTTTCTCAAAAGCAAACAAACAAGAAAAGAAAGCCAATGCAACTTCAATTCTTGATTGGAAAAGTGGTCCAACTAAAACTGCAATGGTCAACATCACAACAGTCCAACTGAATCCTCATTCTTGACTAGGTTATGTTTGGAAAGTATAACGACCCATTTGGATGATGAGATGGTTTCATCTCATCTTATCTCAGAATCCAAATACATCTCAAACACAAATACTTATCAGTTTCAAATACTAATCAAACACATATACTAATTATCTTTCCCAAATTTCCAAAAAATTAAAAAAAAAAAAAGAAAAGAAAAAACAATTCAACTATTTTAAATCCCAAAACAAAAATAATATTTTAACAATGTTTTAACTATAATATTTTTTTTTCAATTTTTTCTCTCATTTCCCAAAATCCCATAAAACGTCTTAACTCAAACCACTTCACTACTATCACAAATTATTTCACTACTATTTACAGATTTCTCATCCCATCACACATCATCTCAACATTCAAACGAGTCCTAAAACTTTAAATCACATAAAAAATACACTGAGAATTCAAACATGAACCCAAGCATGCAAAATTGGTGAGACCATTGAATCATAAACCATGCAACTGTCATGAGCCTAAAACATCTCTAGAATCACTTTGGTAAAAGCTGAAGCCCACTGATGTGCATTGGGCAGCAAAACTCAAGTATAACTGGAACAATTGAATGAAAAATAAATTTTCCTTGAATATACTAACTGCGAGTGTGCACATGCACACACAGGAAATATGACATACCTCCCCACCATGCTCTAAGACAGTGTCCTCAACAACATCACTTAGCATCTCAATGGAACGGCAAAACCCAAAAATACAAAGTCTTCTCCCCATATCAAGTCCCTGAATTAATATTTATAAGCAATAAGACAGAATATCTACAAACAATTGATGACAGGTCAAAGAAAAGTGAAGAGGCTTCATACATTTGTTGCTGCAATATCAAAGAGTGCACCCAGACATAGACCTTGATTTGGATCCATGTAATCCCTCTCTTGAAACCTTTGAATCTTTTGAGCAGCCTTTGGTCTTCCTTGCTTCTTCTGTGTCACTTTTTGTTAGCTGATTTGATAACAGATTGAAAACTAAAATGGGAATTGCATGATACTCATACAGAACGAAATATACGCATCAAAGCAACATTTGTCAGGATTAAATATCATATTGGTAGGGGTTTTGTTCTAAGATGCAATTTAAACAACAGGGAAGTTAGGGGAACCAAATATCTATACAAATGCATGTCAAGATACCTTGTGAACTCATAACAGTGTAGTGGCTATTATCAAGTAAAGAACCAATCACCAAAGCACCAACGTAATTTTTTTTTTTTGAAAAAAAAAAAAAATGGTAACTTACAAAAATGGTATAATATACAATTGTCTTAATAGAAGTGGCATACATCTGAAGAAGAGACACGTTGAGGGACCATAGAGCCGCCAATCTGAACGAGACCATCAGCAGTGAACAAGGTCACTCTATCCTCAGGGACCCACTGAATTTCTGTAACAGAAGAATTCTGAGCGATCAATTTCTAGGAGTTGGGAAATTCAAAGGGCAGAGATATTTCTCTGTATCCTAACGTGTCAATGTATGCAGTATCAGCTAGCATTGTAGCAAGCCAGGAAGCATGAGAGTGCAATGCAGCAAATATTTCCCTCGAACTGCCTGGCTCAATCCGTTAATTGAGCCACCTACAGCCCCATATTTGCTGATTACGGGTGCACACTTTCTTCAGTTGTAAAAAGATAAAAAAGAATTGGAACCGGCGTGAGACACCCAGGATTGGAATTAGGCCAAATTCATGACATGCGGAGTATGGAAAACTCGACACAATGGAATGGGAAACTTAGCACCTAATAACTCATTGACGACTCAGACACGTAGAACTCCTATTTCTCCATCGATTTTCTACATATTCTTCGCAATCAAACGAACCGGAAACAATCTTAAAGTAGAATGCACAAATCGAAATTTCTCTACCGTACCCAAAACTAATTGACCAAAAGAAATTGCTAAGGCAATGATTAAGAAATAAACTTGATTAACCATTACAGATTGCTAAGGTTATGATTAAGAAATATTAAGTTTAGTTCCTGATCTAATAGCTGGACTGATTCGAGGATTGGGATCATATCATCTGATGCCGCAATAAACCGAAAACATCATAAATATTAGAGATACGGAACAAACAAAGAGTCTAAATACATAATTCAAAAAGATATATACCGTAATATGAATATGAGAGAAATTGAATTACCGCAATCACCGTCGTCCCAAGGAAAGAAGCCGAAAGAGTTTTGGGCAAAGAAGTTTCCGGAATCGGAAGCCTTGGCCGAGAAACGGAGACGAGAAGGACGAGGATTAGAAGTTGAGGATTTTGGGGAGGAAGAAAATGCGGAGAGGATGGAAGTAGATTCCCTGGAGCGAGAAAACAATGGGAGCGGAGAGAAGGGAGAAAAACGCAGAGAGGAAGTTTCCGCCATGAGAGAGAGAGACAGATTCCGTCGGTAGAGAGAGCGCGAGGAATCTGGGAAGGAAAAGTAAAGAAGAATGGAAGATTGTTCGACGCCACATGTAGAGGATGACACGTGGCAGGACACGACATTGTATTACCCGTAGGGTGCTTTGGAACCGTGCCTGAAACGTCTGGCCCTTGCGCACGCTTACCTTACAAGTAACTAATTTGTCAAGTCTAATGCACGGTATTATTAGAATTTTATTTTTTTAATATTATTTTTATTTTAAAATTTAAAAAAATTAAATTGAAATTTTAAAAAAATTAAAAAGTTTAGTATATTTTGTATAAAAATTAAAAAAATAATAATAAAATTAAATGAAATTAAATACAATAATTTTCAAATCCAAACAAGAGCTAATTTGTCAAGTCTTATACACATTGTTATTTTCTTATTATCGTTACATCTTTTAAAATTTGATATTAAATAATTTATTATTTATTTTTTGATAATTAAATGTTATATAAAGAGATAGTAAAAAAATAATTAAAAAATATAGATAGACAACTTTAGTTCATACCCATTTAGTAATCTGTAATTCTCGTTGCTCATTTACCATTATATATATATATATTTTTTGAAAGAAAACCTCTGTATTTCATTATCAGACTACAACCAATACATTGTTTATCTTTGCCCAGACAAGATGCAATGCAGAGTGGGACTTCCTCAATCCAAACATTTTCCTCTTCTAATCTCAAAGCTTCATTTGCTAAAGTATGAGCCACATTATTCTTTTTCCTATATACAAATTATATAGCCCAATTTGGTCTGTTTGATAGAACAGACCATATATCTTTAACTATAGACCCACCATAGGACAAATTTGCCTCATTACTTAAAACTGCCAATACAACAGCCTTAGCATCCCCTTCGAAAATGGCCTTCTGAATATTAAGGTCATTACTAAGCTCCAAAGCCTTCTAGAGTGCGTATCCTTCTGCTACTGATGGGTTATGCACATATTGCCTTTGATCACATACAGCCACTAGAGCCTCACCCTCTTCATCTTTGATCATAATTCCCACTCTCATTCTTTTCCTCCTGATATCAAGTGAAGCATCCCAATTCACCTTTACAAAACCATTCGCTAGTTTTACCTCCCTGTCTCCATCTTAGGTCCTCTTTTTCTAGCATCAAGCTCAACTCTTCTTTTACTCTCTTGATCTCAATAACATTGTATCTACCTTCTGTAGCTTGCAATCTTTGCAAAAGATTTGTTTTCTCTTCTATCTCATTTTTTCCTCCCTTCCTAAGCTACTTATTCCACTTTTGTAGAACTTCTTTGCTTCTGTTTAGTAACTCCACCATCTTGCTAGACTGATTCCTTTCAAGCACTTCTTGCTTCCATGCTTTCTTTAAGATAAGTTCACACTCCTCCTCCAAAGCCCAGTTGGCTTCATATTTAAAAGCTTTTCTAATGTCCCCTTCCAACACCTTGTACTTTTTTAAATGGACTAGCAAAGGCTTATGATCAGATGTACTGGCCACCATCACTTCCACCCATGCTTCCTTATAAAATTCTATCAAAACAGGATTGGCAACAACCCTGTCTAATCTTTCCTTGGTGAAAGTTTCATGTCCATGCAAATTGCTCCATGTATACTTGTCACCCTGCCACCCTAAGTCATAAAGATTCCCTTCATGAAAAACTTCCATGAATAATTCCATTTGCCCTTTAGGTCTTGCTCTGCCCCCAAGCTTCTCATCATTAACTAGGATTTCATTAAAATCTCTCACTATGCACCACCCATCATGCTCCTGAGGCTTAAAGGATTTCATCAAGTCCCAAGTGGCCTTCCTCTTAGTAGTTTCAGGATGCCCATATAAGCAAGTAATCAACCATTTCTTTTCCACTTCTCCATCTTTAACCCAAGTATTAATGTGCCTTTGAGAGAAATTTACAACCTCAATTCCCACATTAGCATCCCATAATGGAATCATTCCACCCCCTTTCCCAACTGAGTCCACAATAAAACAGCCCTCACAATGCAACCTCCTCTTCAAACCTTCGAATCTCTTACTTCTAAGCTTAGTTTCCATAATGAAAACCAAATTGAATTTATTCTTCTCTGCTATATTGCAGAGATCTTGAACTGTCTGAGGGTTCCCCAACCCTCGGCAGTTCCAACTTAAGATTTTCATAGTGTTTGGCGGGGCTAAAACTCAGCCTCCGCCACTACATCTATAATTGTTTCTCCCTCTGTCCCACTGCTCCATTTCCCTCCCTTTCCAACCTTACCAACCCCACATTCACCATCATCATCCCCTTCACTCCTTTTCTTAGCCACGAGGGAGTTGACTGACCCCTCCTTTAATTCTTTTTTTCTAGCTCTCATTTTCTAGGCTCCTTGTTTTACAACCTGCATAGCTTCCTCACTGCTCACCCTCACTTTTGGAACCACATTAGAACCAACATTTCTAACAGTATTACCAGAACCCTCATCAATTACGCGCAAACCTGCCTCCTCTCTTAACTCCACTTCAAACAAACCCCCCTCTCCTTTCCTTTCTATAGAATTTCCATGCCCCTCACACCCACTCACTTCCACACAATTCTCTTGTAGAATATTATCCCTCCACTTCCATTTATGGACATTTCATCTACTGAACCCTCCCATTTACTTCCTTCCCCACCCCTTAGTTTTGGACCCTCACTCACCTTACTCCCCCTTGCATCCTCCACTTCATTTTCCTTTCTGCTCCCCCCATCTTGTGTGAGGCTAACCCCCCATCTTCCTCCAATTGTTTGCCTCATCTTCCCTTTTAGGAAAGCTACTATAAGTCTTGGATCTTATACCCTAAGTAGCCCTCATCCATATTCCATATTGATCTTCCTTCCCGTCTGACTCTCCCAATATACCAGAGCAGCCCTTCACTCCATGGACAGCACACCCACATGAGAAACATATACGCGGCATCTTCTCATAACTAAAAAGAATCCATATACTCTCTACCTTCACATTTATTGTTCTTCCTCGTGCTAAGGGTTGTGTCAAATCCATATAAATCTGAACTCTAAAAAAGCTACCCCATCCACTCCCATCCTCGTGTACGTCTACTTCTTCTACCCTTCTCATCGTACCTCCAATCTGTACACCTCGTTCTTTTGTCATACAAGATAAAGGCAGATTGTGCATCCATACCCATAAACACTCGTAGTCAAAATTCACACGATGCAGAGGTGTATATCCCTCAAATTCTTTTAACACAAACAGTTGGTTATCAAAGAGCCAGGGTCGCCCATTCCATACCTTCTGCATATCTGCTTGATTCTCAAAGACTATAGCATAGACATTTCGGCTTACCTCTGTAAACTAGGCTACCTTGCTTATCCTCCATATCTTGGCCATCGTAGACCCCAGAACCTCTTTGCTTATGGCTCTCATCGAGAACACTTTACCCACCAAACTTCTCGATGCTTTATTCTTCAGAATCATCCTCATCAATGACTATATTAGAAGTTTCCCCCTCTAGCAACCTGAGACTCTTCCATCTTTCTTCTACATCATCCATCCTTACTCGTGACAGCACCTTCCACTTCCCCTCCTCCTCTAGAACCTCTTTCAACCATCTACCTTCCTCTTGCCTGACGCCTTGGACCACCTTGGGAATATTCCTCAATGCCTTTCGGCCACCACAGAATCTGTTATAATTGTCATCACGTGCCTCTGCACACTCTCACTCCACCCCTTTTTTTAGAGAGAAAAAAGATAGAAGACTTCAATAATTGGCATCAATGTCTGGTGTTTGACATACATACCATTATATTTATTTGGATCGTGAGATGATATGAAATAATTTTTAATGAAAGTTAAAAATTGAATAAAATATTGTTAGAATATTATTATTGTTTTAAAATTTGAAAAAGTTGAATTAACATTTAAAAAATTTGAATTGTTTATTATATTTTATACGAAAATTTAAAAAGTTTAAAATGATAAGATGAGATGAAAGTATTTCTCAATTTAAACAGTTTTTAAATTCTTTTGTGATAGGCTAGAGTGTGATCTCTTTGCAAAATAGAGCAAACATATCTAATATATACTTATAGCTTTAAATAAATAAGTCTATTCGATATACTTCACTAGATTTCCCTCCAGAATATTAGCTTGGTTAAATTCAAGTTCAATTCAATTAATTTATTAAACAATGCAAATTTAAATACAAAAGTATGATAAATTATTAAATTCTACAACTCGTATAAAACTTTGCTCGACTCTTATAAGTTCGTGTAAAGTCACTAACTTCATATTTATTATTTTATAATATTATTTCCAAATTTATAATGTGATTTTTTTAATGTTTAAAGAAATTAGAGTAAATTGTGTTCATAATATTAAATATATTACTTGAATCATTATCTTGATAAATATAAAATAAGTAATCTATTTTATCAAAATAAGTAATTAATGAACAATGTTACGGGTCGGCAGCGGGCCCTGTGCACTACACTACCCCATTCGCCCCACCCCCACCCATTCAGGGCGAGCGCTTCGTGCTGCTTGTGCGAGAGGCGGGGGGCCCTGTGTGACGCCCCCAAATCTCCACGTACGAACACTGAAAAATCGAGACGTCCGGATGGTGACATCACAGGTCACCACCTTATCGCCAAGTGCCAAGTGTGTGTATAAGCAATAAATGTGCACGAAGAAACACGCAGCGGATAGCAAAGCCATAAACTAAGTACCAGAATTTTCATTGTTTAATACAAAGCTGTTCAAAACATACATATTAAAATATTGCAAACTACAGATATTGTTTTAAAACCAACTACAAAGCATAACTCCAACTCAGAACTCCGGCAGAGCCGCATCCTCAGGCTCAGCCTCCTCCTCCTCCTCGAACTCTGCACCAAAATCTACGGTACCAAAAAATGGTGCAGCAGGTAAGTAAGATCCAAACGCCACTAGATAAAAGCATATTAAAACTCAAACAATATGCATGAAAGGATGCCAATGCACATAACCCGTAAAACCATATTTTTCCACGCATGCCAAAAACCCATTCGGCCCAAAAACATAACCTTTAAAAAAAACCTCTCCATTATCCCTGATAATGGCCTAAATCAATAAACCACCATTTTTCCAGAAAATGGATCACATAGCCTCAAACCAAATCTCGCCATTTTCCCAGAAAATGGCCCGTAACCAAAACCATAAAACCGATCCAATTATTGCATGCACCATGATCTCTCCTAGGGATCATCTGCACACTCTGGCTCCTGTGTCACATCGCAGGTAACGTCTACGCGTGTGACACCTAAATGAGCGATGTCCAGTACTCGCGTCCAGTGCGTCCCTGGACCAGACCATCCTCTAATCCCTGCCACTCTAGGGACCACGGAGTCGACACGACAGCGTTACCGTATCATGCGATCTGGTCATTGCCCAGCGACAACCCAGGGGATGTCACTCAGTATTATCCACTCTCGAGTGACTAGAGGAGCTCCACCGATATAATACCCCATCCCGATTTGGGGTCGTGATACACACGCACCCAAAAATCCATTTACGCCAACAAAACATGATTTTTTCTCAATTAACTAAAATGCAGATGTATGCTTCATGTAATGCACGCCTTAATGCACAAATAACCAACCATTTACAAAACAACCAAATCAAGCAACTCCGTCCTCAATCCATCCGACCCCCGAACTCCTCGGACTCAGTCTAGAATCAACCAACCAACAGTCAAATAATTATTGTAAGAGCATAATATATTTAAATCTAAAAGTAGAGTTTGGAAAATACTTACAGCACTATACGGTATTTTCGAAAGCTTACGGCGTTGCAAACGGTTGAGGAAAAATAACGTAACAGTATATTTTACACTGTGGCCGTGGGTTGTAAATTACCCACTTTCAAACGGGGATAAACCAAGACACGAAATTGATTGGGAATGGTCTAGGGATGTTTATGAAGCTAAAGGAAGTGAGATTTGGCCGAGGGTGGCGGTGGAAACGCCGGTGGAAGTGCAAAAAGGGGCTGAACGGAGTTGAGTTTGTGGGAGTTGCTCCGGCAATGGATCGGGGCCGGAATTGGGTGGGTTAGGATGACAAGAGGTAGGGGAAGAAGTGGTGAAGAGATGGTGGCCGGAGGTGGAGCGACGTCGCCGAAAACGGCAAAAAGTCTTGTGGCTTAGATGGGGCGTATGGGGTTAACGGCGGCTCGGATGAGGTTGGGATTCGGTGGGGTGGTGCGCCTGCCGAAGGGGAACCAAGCGGCAGGGGTGGTGTCGACCACGGCAATCGGATGGCAGTGGGTCAGGGTGGGTCAACGGACGGCGACGGGGAGAGGGAAGAGAAGCAGCGCGCAGGAGGGGAAAGGTAAGAAGAAGAAAAGAAAAAGAAAGAAAGAAGAAAAAGAAGAAAAGGAAAAAGAAAAAAGGAAAAAGGGAAAAAGAAAAAAGGAAAAAGAAAAGATGAGGGAAAGAAATGAGGTCCAGTCCCCACTTCCGGAATAAAAAAAACTGATACGCCGAAAACGATTTTAAAAACATAAAATGACTAAAATAAATTAAACACCACATCAAATAAAATAAAAACCAATTAAAATACAATAATTTAAAATAAAAGAACTACTATATTAATTAAATTAAAAATACCTTCAGTGAAAATACACGCAAAAGCGGGTCATCACATCCTCCTCCCTTTAAAACAAATTTCGTCCTTGAAATTTACAAAATCAATCACCAACTTGAAACAAGCCACATGATTCCACTGAGACCAAGATTAAGAAACGTACCGTCATTACTCAAACAAGTAGGGGTACTGCTCCCTCATGTTAGCTACTCTCTCCCAAGAGAAATCTTGAGCTAACGGATCTCCCCACGCCACCTTAACCAAAGGTATCGTCTTGGACCTCAACTGTTGCTCTTTCGAATCCATAATCTGTGACGGAACAATCTCATAAGTAAGGTCCAGTTGCAACTGAATACTCTCTGGGTCGACAAAGTGCGGCTCTTATTGTCCAAAACTCTTCTTCAAGGATGATACATGGAAGACATCGTGAATATCCCCAAAATATTCTGGCAAAGCAACTCTATAAGCGACAGACTCTACCTTCTCCAAAATCTAAAAAGGGTCGACATACCTCGGATCCAGTTTCCTCCTCTTATCAAAACGCTTAACTCCTTTCATGGGAGAGACTTTGAGATAAACCCAATCACCTTCTTCAAAAGATAACTCTCTCCTACTGGTATCAGTGTAGCTTTTCTGACGAATATGAGCTACCGCCATTTTATCCCTGATGATCCGAACTTGGTTTGCATCTCTTGAATTATTTCGGGCCCAATTATTTTGTTCTCCCTGACTTCATCCCAACACAAGGGCGATCTGCACTTCCTCCCATAAAGAGCTTCATAAGGAGCCATCTGAATGGTCGCATGGAAGCTATTATTATACGCAAATTCTATGAGCGGCAAGTGATTTTCCCAACTCCCTTGAAATTCCATGACACATGCTCGCAACATATCTTCAAGGGTCTGAATGGTGCGCTCTGATTGGCCATCTGTCTGCGGGTGATATGCAGTACTGAACTTCAACTTAGTACCCAATGCTGCCTACAAACTTTTCCAAAACTGAGACGTGAACCTTGGGTCCTGATCCGACACAATACTCTTCGGTATACCGTGCAGCCGCACTATCTCTTTCACGTACAAGCGTGTCAACTTACCCAAGGAATCAGTGTTATTGACAGACAAGAAATGAGCACTTTTCGTTAACCAGTCAACAATCACCCAAACTGAGTTCTTCCCACTAGGGGTCCTCGGTAAGCCCACTACAAAATCCATCGTGATGTCGTCTCATTTCCACTCAAGAATAGGGAGGGGTTGGAGCATACCGGCGGGTCTTTGATGCTCAGCCTTAACTTAACGGCATGTGTGGCATCTTTTGACATACAAGGCAATGTCCTTCTTCATTCCATCCCACCAATAATTTTTCTTCAAGTCCCGGTACATCTTCGTATTGCCGGGATGAACAGAATAAGTGGCCGTATGAGCTTCTGCCATGATCCACTCCTTAAATTCTGAATATTTGGGGACCACTCTACGATCTCGGAACCAAAGAATTCCATCTTTATCCATACTGTAATGTAACGGCCTGTGAGATTTTCTAAATCTTTTTCTGATATCCAACAGCTTCAGATCCTTCCTTTGAAGAGTCTTCAATTCCTCAAAATCAGCCACTTGAATCTTAAGAATTGAAGATAAAACCTCCACTTGCTGTGAACTTTCAATAAGGAGTCTTCTCATCCCGCAAAGTAAAGAATCCAATTCTGATGACTTGGCTTTACCTTCCAAGTGCGATTTTCAACTCAAAGCATCTGCAACTATATTTGCCTTTCCCGGATGATATTTGATCTCGCACTGGTAGTCACTGATTAACTCTAGCCATCGCCTCTGCCTCATGTTCAGATTCTTTTGGGAAAACAAGTGCTTCAAGCTCTTGTGATCGGTGTATACTTCGCAAACTTCCCCATACAGATAGTGCCGCCAGATCTTAAAAGCAAATACAATCGCAGCCAATTCCAAATCGTGCGCATGATCCTTTAGCTGACGGGATGCATAAGCAACAACCCGTCCTTCCTACATAAGGACACAACCCAATCCAAATTTAAACGCATCGCTAAAAACTACGAATGGCTTGTGCGGTTCTGGAAGTGCCAACACTGGTGCAGTTGTCAACCTGTTCTTCAATTCTTGAAAACTTCTCTCACACTTATTTGACCAAATAAATTCTGCATTCTTTCTAGTTAAAGCTGTGAGAGGTCCGGATAGGCGAGAAAATCCCTCTACAAATCTTCGGTAATATCCGGCAAGTCCTAAGAAACTCCGGATCTCGCGCACGGTCGTCGGACGCTGCCATGACAAAATGGCTTCCACCTTACTAGGATCAACAGCCACTCCATCTTGGGAAATCACATGCCCAAGAAATCTGACTTCCTCCAACCAGAATTCACGAGCTTGGCATACAACTGGTGTTCTCTTAATTTCCCAAGAACTAGACGAAGATGATAAACATGCTCTTCAACATCTCGAGAATAAATCAGAATATTATCAATGAATACTACCACAAAGGAATTCAAATAAGGTCGAAATACCCGATTCATTAAATCCATGAAAGCAGCAGGGGCATTGGCTAACCCAAACGGCATCACCTTAAATTCATAATGCCCATATCTCGACCTGAAAGCAGTTTGGGCACATCCTTGTCCCTTATCCTCAACTGGTAATATCCTGACCTTAAATCAATTTTCGAGAACACAGCTGCTCCTTGAAGCTGATCAAATAAATCATCGATCCGTGGGAGAGGATATTTATTCTTGATGGTCACCTTATTTAATTCCCGATAATCAATGCACATATAGAGGGTTCCATCTTTCTTTTTAATGAACAACACTGGCGCACCCCACGGTGAAGTACTTGGTTGAATGAACTCCTTATCTACCAGTTCTTGCAACTGAGTCTTCAACTCTTTTAATTCAGCCGGTGCCATGCGTTAAGGAGCTTTATGTACAGGAGCCACTCCAGGTTCCAAGTCTATAACAACCTCCATTTCACGAACAGGGGGTAGCTCAGGCAAGTAATCCACAAACACATCTGGAAATTCCTCCACAATGGGGATGTTTACCAATGATTTCTTCTCAGAAGGCGAAGACACCATCTGGACTAAGAAGGTATTCGCTCCACATGCAATCTCTCTTTTTGCTTGAATTGCCGATATAATTACCGGCTTTTCTTTTAGCTTACTCCCTGCAAATTCCAAATAATCCCCATCTGAAAGCTGAAAGCTAATTACCCGACTTCTGCAATTAATACTAGTAGAATATCGGTATAGCCAATCCATCCCGAGGATGATATCAAAACCCAGCAGCTTAAACACAACCAAATCAGCATCCAAAAACCTTCCATCAAAATTTAATGGGCAACCCAAAGCAACCTTGGAACACCATACCACTTCACCGTTTGGTAGAGCCACTACCAATGACTTTGGCAAAGGTTCTGTAACCAAATTACACATCCGAGCGAAAGTGGAAGATACAAACGACTGTGATGCACCCGAATCAAACAAAGTGCAAGCATAAAACTCATATAAACGGACTCTCCCTGAACCAAACACATAAACCCATGAAATCCAAATACAAAGAAGAAACCAAAGCACACCAAATATCAAATCCAAAATTAAATTAAATTAGATCCATACCTATAATTACTCAAGCATCATGGGTCACTGGTGCCTCATCATCAACATCTCTGGGTGTAACAGCATAAACTCGGGCTTGCACTGCTTGCCTCTGATTTGTTCTTCCACCTCGTCTACCTCCACAGCTTCCTTGAACTGGCATAGGACACTCACGAGCAAAGTTCCCCTACTGGCCACAATTATAGCATCGAGCCCCACCCGAAGGGCAATCACCCACATGGGCTCTATTACAAACTCCGCAAACTGGCACCCATCCTCCCATACGTACACCCGAGGCAGCTTGTGGTCGAGTCTCAGTCCGCTGAACAAATTTATGAGGCAAACCCGAACTACTTCCTTCACCAGAAAAACTTCGCCTTTTATGTCCTGGAGGGGAGCCCATACTCAGATTATTCTGTCGCTCTGCAAGAGTGGCCAATTCTACTAAATCTTGAAAAGTAGAAATCCTGTGACATACCACCATCCGGCGTATATCAGGACGTAGACCCTCCTGGAAACGCTCGGCCTGCATTTCCTCCGTGGCGATGAGGTGGGGAGCAAATTGCCCAAGTTCTATAAATCTTTGGGCATACTGTTCCACAGTCATGCTCCCTTGGACCAAGCTTGAGAACTCTCTTACTTTTTGCCACCTCACAGAAGTGGGAAAGAACCGATCATTAAATTCTTTCTTAAAGCGCTGCCAGGTCACAGCAACAAAAGATCCCAATTCTGATTCCAGCATTACTCTCTTGGTATCCCACCACTCAAAAGCGGTGCCTTGCAACAAATAGCTGGCATAGAGTACTTGTTGCGCCTCAGTGCAACCACATACCTCAAAAGTTCTTTCCAAATCTCTGACCCATTTTCCAGCCCGTAGTGGATCCTCTTCTCCCGTGAAGGGTGGAGTTCTATGCTTTAGAAAGCGCTCATAGGTGCATCCAGCTTACACCATGCCACTAGGCCCTCCTGGGTGTAGCCAAGGCCCTCCTTGTTGTGGCCAAGACCCTCCTTGTTGTGGCCAAGGCCCTCCTTATTGGGGCCTAAAATTCTGTTTCATGAACTTAGTCATCTGCCTTATCACTTGGGCTATAGCATCATCCCTCGGTGTATCGTCCCGAGGCTCTTGAGTAGACTTCTTTGGCCTCACCATCTTCCTACCACAACACAACCTTTGACCCCCTTTAAGAAAAACAAATAAAACTAACAATATAAAACCAAAAACCAAAACCAAACCACATAACAAGAAACAAAAAGAAACTAGCATGCAATAACATAACTAAATAAATAGAAACACGCAAACAAGCTCAAAAAAATTCAAAACAATAAAAACATGCCAAATAGCAACTTTACTTAAAATAAATTTTAAAACACAACTTTAAAAATATTCTGGTACTACCTACGGGACATGTGGTTTTATCCAGAGCCAAACCTCTCTGATACCACCTGTGACGCCCCCAAATCCCCACCTACGGACACGGAAAAATCAAGACATCCGGATGGTGACATCACGGGTCACCACCCTATCACCAAGTGCCAAGTGTGTGTATAAGCAACAAATGTACACGAAAAAACACGCAGCGGATAGCAAAACCATAAACTAAGTACCAGAATTTTCATTGTTTAATATAAAGCTGTTCAAAACATACATATTAAAATATTACAAATCACAGATATTGTTTTAAAACCAACTATGATCGGTGCAAAACTGCAAGTGCACAGTATCGTAGTTTTATAGTAAAGTAATAAGAAGAGTATCGTCCTCAGGGATTGGTACCTTACTCTTGCCAAATACCAAAATTATACTAATCTCAATTTTATCTAGAGGAATCGCTAAGGTTTTTGTAGTTGCAAATAAAACTAGATCAATTCAAAGAGAAATAAGCAAAGAAAATAAAACTGACGTTCAAAGATCAAATTCAATGGGGAAGAAAACTTCTAGGAAATCGATTTCACCTAATTCTTCACTATGCTTTTCTCATCCAGCTAATTTAACTTAAACCTCTTTTGTCTATTAGCAAATCTCTAATTCATCCAAAAGCCTCTTTCGATAGTCAATTGGAATTGACTCTTGGTTATCAATTCACACAAGAATATGCAAATTCAATAATCAAGAACGCAATAAGATCAATGATTTAATGACTACATAGGTTCATACAAGTCTTTCGATCTCTATACTTACCTATGCTGAAATATCCAAGATCTACCCTATGATTCCCTCTTTCGATAGCAAATCACAAGATTACTTATCATCTAATCAATGGCCAGTTAATTAGAAGCAATAAATTCAGAATAAATCAGATAAACAAAGAGAGAATTGCATTAAATTAGCATAGACAATCAAGCATAGTTCGGAAATAGGTTACATCGTTTTCCTAGAATGAAGAAAATTTAGCTCATGATAGAAATGGAATTTAAAATAAACGAATTCACCATAATTGTTCTGAGAAGATGGGAAGAAGAAAATAAACACTGAAAAATCCTCCTTGCAGCCTCAACTCGTCGTCAAAAGCTCAAGGGAACGATTCAACGCTTTTCTCTAGTCCGTGCTCGTGTATGATTCCAACGTACGTGCAATAATTGGAATTCCGTCTCCAAAACAAATGAATTGAATCCTTCTAGCTGTGTTTTTCTGTCCCAAAGAGTGTTGTCCAGTCAAAACTCGCGGCCCTAGAGTGAAAAATTGCTTTTATATGGTGTCACGGCAGAAAACCTAAAATCTGTCAAAATACGATGTTCGCTCGAGCGGGGTGTCGAGCGCACATCGAGCGTCCGACTCTGTCTGATTTCGCTCGAGCATCCTATCGAGCGTTCGACTCTGCCTGATTTTGCTCGAGCGGCCAATGTCTCCGCTCGAGCGATCTTCGTTTTTCAGCAACCAGCTCGAGCTCCCTGTCGAGCGGCAGTCAAGCGTTTGAATCTGCCTGAATTCGCTCGAGCGGCCAAAAGCCTCCGCTCGAGCGAACTTGTAAAATCTGCAATATGAAATTTTTGCAAGTCATCAAATACCCCCAAACTTACAACTTTGTTTGTCCTCAAACAAAAAGAAAAATAAATGATAGTTTAGGCAATATCGGCTCAACCCGAAAGAGAAGTATCATCACTCACCAAGCTTTTATGAATTTAGATTTCATCTCTAGTATCTTACTCTTTTAACATCAAAGATGGTAGGAAAATCAATCAAAAATTTTGCAATTTGTCAAGCAAGAGTTAGGCGTTTACTTCAACCTAAAGCTAAGACCTTGAGTGTGTGTGTGATATAGTCAATTTAACCTCAAACCACCTGCAAACTCAGATAAAAGTAGAACAACCAAAATCAAAAGAATTCTCTTAAAACTTAACCCCATAAGTCCAATTTTCAGAAATCCTCTCCACTAATGTAGTCAACACCAAAATCAAAGATCAAAAGGTCTTTATTAAGGTTGTAATGATAGGCCACAGGGTGAGGGTTAAGAAAGAACTGGATATGGGAAATTAAATCAAACTGGAAAAATACTTAGTGAAAAGAACATTAAAAGAGAAACTCACATGATTCAAATCATAGCTCTTTCTTGGCAATATGCTCATACTTGTGGCATTATTACTGCTGTAATCCCTGATGCAATACCAACAATTCTCTTGACAAAATTTGAGGTAATTCACATTCCGCTTGGCGACTTCTTTTTTTTTTTTTTCTTTTTTTTTTTTTTTAAAACGGTCACTTCCTTTCTTCTTCTTCTTTTTCTTTGATCAAACAGAGCAAATATAATACGGTTCATCATGAAACCAATTTTCTCTTTTAAATGTAACTCTCCACCAAAGTATTTTCTGAAACTATCATCGGTAGATTCATTGTTTTGCAGGCTTAGAGCGGGCATGGTTTATGTAGTTCAAAGAATCAATAAAGGCTTATGAAGGCTCAAGGGGGTTGACTATGGAAACACACCATGTAATGATGGCATGACATTTAGGACGGCTGGGAAAGCTTTTTGGTTATGCCAAAGAAATGCCAGAAGATTCTCAAATAACTTGTTGCAAAAGTGAGTCCCTTCATCACTAATAATAGCTCGTGGAGTGCTAAATCTTGTGAATATGTTCTTGTGCAGAAATTTGAGCACTACCTTTGCATCATTTGTTGTTGTAGCAATTGCTTCCACCCATTTTGACACATAGTCAACTGCTAGCAAGATATAAGCAAAAGCAAAAGAAGGAGGAAAAGGCCCCATAAAATCTATTCCCCAAACATCAAACAATTCAACTTCTAAGATACCTTTCAATGGTAACTCATGACGCCTTGAAATATTTCCCATACGTTGGCACTGGTCACAAGTTTTCACCAAAGTGTAACTATCACGAAAAATGGAAGGCCAAAAGAACCCACTTTGAAGTACCTTAGCTGCTGTACGGGTGGCTCCAAAGTGTCCTCCATATGATGAGGAATGACATGATGGAGGATGTCTTGCATCTCTTCTTCCGGCACACATCTTCTAATGATTTGATCAGGGCATCTTTTGAACAACAAAGGCTCATCCCAAAGATAGTGATTCACATCATGCAAAAATTTCTTACGTTGATGGTAAGTAAGATCAGGTGGTAAAACTTTACAAGCTAGATAATTAACAATATCAGCATACCACGGAAGCTTGATCTCACATGCAAACAACTGCTCATCAGGGAATGCCTCTTGGACCACTGAATCTAGTCTTTCTTCCTCTTGCTCTAACCGAGAGAGATGGTCAGCCACTAAATTTTCACTTCCCTTCTTGTCTCGAATCTCCAAATCAAATTCTTGAAGAAGGAGGATCCAACGAATTAGCCTAGGCTTAGCATCCTTCTTGCCAAACAAATAGCGAAGTGCTGCATGATCAGTGAACACTGTCACTTTTGTACCAATGAGGTAGGACCGAAATTTGTCACAAGCAAACACCACAACAAGCATCTCCTTCTCAGTTGTTGTATAATTTAACTGAGCTTCATTCAATGTCCGGTTTGCATAATAGATGGCTCTAAACAGCTTGTCTCGCCTTTGCCCCAACACTGCTCCAATTGCAAAGTCACTTGCATCGCACATAACTTCAAAAGGTTGACTCCAATCAGGCACAATCACAATTGGTGCTGAAATTAGCTTCTCCTTGAGTGCATTAAAGGCCTGCAAACAAACAACATCAAAGTCAAATGCAGAATTTTTCTCAAGAAGATTACATAAAGGTTTAGAGAGTTTAGAAAAATCC